>NC_084596.1:3516512-3644012 GCF_033807715.1 Cololabis saira | reverse complement strand
TGGTCAGAAGCTGCGACTGCAGCGTTAGCTAAACCCCAGCGATGGCGGCGGCTCTCACCTGGTCCAGCGTTAGCTAAACCCCAGCGATGGCGGCGGTTCTCACCTGGTCCAGCGTTAGCTAAACCTAGTGATGGGGGCGGTTCTCACCTGGTCCAGCGTTAGCTAAACCCCAGCGATGGCGGCGGTTCTCACCTGGTCCAGCTGCACCAGGAAGGTGACGTTGGTTCCCACGTTGGCGGTCAGTCGTCCGTCCCCGGTGCTCAGCAGCAGCCCCTTGGGGGGCCGGTGGGGGCACTGCTGCCTCCGGGCCTCGTACATGTCCTTCACGCCCCTGGTGCAGTTGTTTAGCACCACCTTACGGTACCTGAGGACACAGAGGGGGTTTTATATCATCTGTAGTGGTCCAAGTCCAGAGCCCTGGGGAACACCAGGACCTCCTGTAGTGGTCTAAGTCCAGAGCCCTGAGGAACACCAGGACCTCCTATAGTGGTCTAAGTCCAGAGCCCTGAGGAACACCAGGACCTCCTGTAGTGGTCTAAGTCCAGAGCCCTGGGGAACACCAGGACCTCCTATAGTGGTCTAAGTCCAGAGCCCTGAGGAACACCAGCACCTCCTGTAGTGGTCTAAGTCCAGAGCCCTGAGGAACACCAGGACCTCCTGTAGTGGTCTAAGTCCAGAGCCCTGAGGAACACCAGGACCTCCTGTAGTGGTCTAAGACCAGAGCCCTGAGGAACACCAGCACCTCCTATAGTGGTCTAAGACCAGAGCCCTGAGGAACACCAGCACCTCCTGTAGTGGTCTAAGACCAGAGCCCTGAGGAACACCAGGACCTCCTGTAGTGGTCTCAGTCCAGAGCCCTGAGGAACACCAGGACCTCCTGTAGTGGTCTAAGTCCAGAGCCCTGAGGAACACCAGGACCTCCTGTAGTGGTCTAAGTCCAGAGCCCTGAGGAACACCAGGACCTCCTGTAGTGGTCTAAGTCCAGAGCCCTGAGGAACACCAGGACCTCCTATAGTGGTCTAAGTCCAGAGCCCTGAGGAACACCAGGACCTCCTGTAGTGGTCTAAGTCCAGAGCCCTGAGGAACACCAGGACCTCCTGTAGTGGTCTAAATCCAGAGCCCTGAGGAACACCAGGATCTCCTATAGTGGTCTAAGTCCAGAGCCCTGAGGAACACCAGGACCTCCTGTAGTGGTCTAAGACCAGAGCCCTGAGGAATACCAGGACCTCCTGTAGTGGTCTAAGTCCAGAGCCCTGAGGAACACCAGGACCTCCTGTAGTGGTCTAAGTCCAGAGCCCTGGGGAACACCAGGACCTCCTATAGTGGTCTCAGTCCAGAGCCCTGAGGAACACCAGGACCTCCTATAGTGGTCTAAGTCCAGAGCCCTGAGGAACACCAGGACCTACTATGGGGGGCGAGGACTTAAACCAGTCCAGAAATGTTCGTGTGTTTGGGCAGATATCGAAAAGTAGAACGGGAGGAAGTTACACAAACAAAATCTGGCACATTCAAAATAAAACTTCAAGCCCGAGGACGAAAATAGAGCTGCGAGTGTGAAAGTTTGTCCTCGTTAACTTTTGTCTTTAAAATCTCTCCTCCGTTAATCTGTAAACCCAACAACTCGATGAACCTGCACAATTATCTCCCACTTCCCGTCTCCGACTCTTTTTAAATCCGTGGCCGGGATCTAATTGTCTGAGAGAGACTCCGAGACGGGGCATTAACAGCCTTAATGAGATGGATTTTAACTCTCCAACATCACATTTCTAGTTTATAATGAGTTTATCTCAGGAACTAGGAGGAGGATGTAAATAAATGTGGTGTTAAAGTAAAGATACACTGATACAAATATTGTGCTTGATCTACTTAAAAACAATAAGTCAACTTTTTGCATGAGATTATTATGTAGATCAAGAAAGACTAGTCTTTGTATAAACTACTTAATTTCATGTATGTGAATAATACATTTTGCAAGTACAGTCAACTTAATTGTGTTAGGATTACTTTTTTTTATCAAAATTAAGTTGACTTTAAAAAAAAAATAAAAAAAAAAAAATAGAAAAAAATTAAAAAAGAGGAAAAAAAATAAAGAAAAAAAAGGAAAAAAAAAATTAAAAATAAGTTGACTTTATTTGCAAAAATTAAGTTGACTTTACTTGCAAATTAATTTTGTACATAGTAAAAATTAGGTAGTTTATACAAAGACTAGTCTTTCTTGATCTACATAAAAATCATATGCAAAAAAGTCGCCTTAATTTTTTAAAAGTAGATCAAGCAAGATATTTTTTACTGTGGTTTCTACTTAAAGAAATAAAGCATGTTTCTAAACGTTGGTCAATCTGCCCAATAGATTAAAATTGTTAAAGGAAAAGTAAATGGAACAAGATCATTGCTTGTTGTTTGTGTGTAAATGAAAATATTTCCTGGGATTACATAAATAGCCTACTGCTAAATAATGTTAAGAAAAAAATGCACAATGTCTTGTTTTTTGAACAAATGCAGATTAAGTTCAAAACTAGATGTATTCATGTAAAGCAGGGGTCGGCAACCCAAAATGTTTTAGAGCCATATTGGACCAAAAACACAAAAAACAAATGTGTCTGGAAAAAATGAAAAGTCTTGTATAAGCCTTAGAATGAAGGAAACACATGCTGCATGTTTCTATATTAGTTATAACAGGGGGAAGATTTTTTTTTTTGAATATGCACTTTGAGAAAAAAGTCGAAATGTCGAGATTAATGTTGAAGTAGAATGTCGAGAAAAAAGTCGAGAAAAAAGTCGAAATGTCGAGTAAAAAGTAAAAATTTCGAGAAAAAAGTCGAAATGTCGAGATTAAAAAGGCAAAAGGAAGGAAGAAAAAAGGAGAAAATAAGGAAAAAAAGGAAAAAAAAGAAGAAAAAAAAGGTCAAACATTTTTGAAAAAGCTCCAGGAGCCACTAGGGCTCTAGAGCCACTAGTGGCTCTAGAGCCACTAGGGCGGTGCTAAAGAGCCCTAGTGGCTCTAGAGCCGCGGGTTGCCGACACCCTGATGTAAAGCAACAAACCTAATTTTTAATTGTTAATATCACAGATTTAAATATGTTATATGTACATACGCTTAGATGTATTTGTTTCAGTGTAACAGATATAAATATGACCAGAGTAGGTGGAGCGGAGACTCCAGACGGGTCTCCGGGGGTCCCCGGGTTCCCGGTCCAGTCCTTACCCGGTGCTGTTCAGGTAGTTGTGGCCCTGGCTGCAGCTCCGCGACGCCGACCACGGGTTGAACCAGAACGCCGGCCGGCAGTTCCCGTCGCTGCGGCGTTCATATCCGTAGTCGCTGTCAGACAAGAAAGAGAGCCCGGGATCAATATCAGCATGTGTCGGGGGGAGAGGCCGTCTTATCGGGACCCGTCTGGGAGCTGTCCTTATTAGATATTGATCTGGGGCTGGTGTTGACAGCCGTCCGCGGTGTGAGGTGGTGTGAGTGTGTGTCTGCAAACACAACCTGATTTTATATATATATATATATATATATATATATATATATATATATATATATATATATATATATATATATATATATATATATATATATAAAATTAGAATATTGTGATTTTCTGTAATGCAATTACAAAAACAAAAATGTCATACATTCTGGATTCATTACAAATCAACAAAAATATTGCAAGCCTTTATTATTTTAATATTGCTGATCATGGTTTACAGTTTAAGATTAAGATTCACAGAATATTCAAATTTTTTGAGAAAGGATATTTGCATTTTCTTAAACTGTAAACCATGACATGGGGGTGTAACGGTGGTGCTGGTACCCTGGAATACATGGAGGTGTAACGGCTGTTTTAGAAACATCTGTCCAGAAACAGTCATCCAGAAACAGATGAAACAGCCGTCCAGAAACAGCCGTCAAGAAACAGCCGTCCAGAAACAGCCGTCCAAAAACAGTCATCCAGAAACAGATGAAACAGCCGTCCAGAAACAGCCGTCAAGAAACAGCCGTCCAGAAAAAGCCATCCAGAAACAGTCATCCAGAAACAGCCGTCCAAAAACAGTCATCCAGAAACAGCTATCCAGAAACAGTCATCCAGAAACAGCCGTCCAAAAACAGTCATCCAGAAACAGTCATCCAGAAACAGCTATCCAGAAACAGTCGTCCAGAAACAGCTATCCAGAAACAGTCATCCAGAAACAGCCGTCCAGAAACAGTCATCCAGAAACAGCTATCCAGAAACAGTCATCCAGAAACAGCCGTCCAGAAATAGCCGTCCAGAAACTGCCGTCCAGAAACAGTCATCCAGAAACAGCCATCCAGAAACAGCCGTCCAGAAACAGCCGCCCAGAAACAGCCGTCCAGAAACAGCCGTCCAGAAACAGCCGTCCAGAAACAGCTATCCAGAAACAGTCATCCAAAAACAGCCGTCCAGAAACAGCCGTCCAGAAACAGCCGTCCAGAAACAGTCATCCAGAAACAGTCGTCCAGAAACAGTCGTCCAGAAACAGCCGTCCAGAAACAGCTATCCAGAAACAGTCGTCCAGAAACAGCCATCCAGAAACAGTCGTCCAGAAACAGTCATCCAGAAACAGCTATCCAGAAACAGCCGTCCAGAAACAGTCATCCAGAAACAGCTATCCAGAAACAGCTATCCAGAAACAGTCATCCAGAAACAGCTATCCAGAAACAGCAAGCCAGAAACAGCCAGCCAGAAACAGTCACCCAGAAACAGTCATCCAGCAACATTCATCCAGAAACAGTCATCCAGAAACAGTCATCCAGAAACAGCTATCCAGAAACAGCCGTCCAGAAACAGCCAGCCAGAAACAGTCATCCAGAAACAGTCATCCAGAAACATTCATCCAGAAACAGTCATCCAGAAACAGTCATCCAGAAACATTCATCCAGAAACAGCCGTCCAGAAACAGCCGTCCAGAGACAGCCGTCCAGAAACAGCCGTCCAAAAACCGTCATCCAGAAACAGCCGTCCAGAAACAGCCGTCCAGAGACAGCCGTCCAGAAACAGCCGTCCAAAAACCGTCATCCAGAAACAGCCGTCCAGAAACAGCCGTCCAGAGACAGCCGTCCAGAAACAGCCATCCAGAAACAGCCATCCAGAAACAGCCGTCCAGAAACAGCCATCCAGAAACAGTCATCCAGAAACAGCCATCCAGAAACAGTCGTCCAGAAACAGCTATCCAGAAACAGATGAAACAGCCAGCCAGAAACAGTCATTCAGAAACAGCCGTCCAGAAACAGTCATCCAGAAACAGCCGTCCAGAAACAGCTATCCAGAAAGAGATGAAACAGCCAGCCAGAAACAGTCATTCAGAAACAGCCGTCCAGAAACAGTCATCCAGAAACAGCCGTCCAGAAACAGCTATCCAGAGACAGCCGTCCAGAAACAGCCGTCCAGAAACAGCTATCCAGAAACAGCTATCCAGAAACAGCTATCCAGAAACAGCTATCCAGAAACATTCATCCAGAAACAGTCATCCAGAAACAGCCAGCCAGAAACAGTTGTCCAGAAACAGCCAGCCAGAAACAGTCATCCAGAAACAGCTATCCAGAAACAGCCGTCCAGAAACAGTCATCCAGAAACAGCTATCCAGAAACAGCTATCCAGAAACAGTCATCCAGAAACAGCTATCCAGAAACAGCCAGCCAGAAACAGCCGTCCAGAAACAGCCAGCCAGAAACAGTCATCCAGAAACAGTCATCCAGAAACATTCATCCAGAAACAGTCATCCAGAAACAGTCATCCAGAAACAGTCATCCAGAAACATTCATCCAGAAACAGCCGTCCAGAAACAGCCGTCCAGAGACAGCCGTCCAGAAACAGCCGTCCAAAAACCGTCATCCAGAAACAGCTATCCAGAAACAGTCATCCAGAAACAGCCGTCCAGAAACAGCCGTCCAGAGACAGCCGTCCAGAAACAGCCATCCAGAAACAGTCATCCAGAAACAGCCATCCAGAAACAGTCGTCCAGAAACAGTCGTCCAGAAACAGCCGTCCATAAACAGTCATCCAGAAACAGTCATCCAGAAACAGCCATCCAGAAACAGTCATCCAGAAACAGCTATCCAGAAACAGTCATCCAGAAACAGCTATCCAGAAACAGTCATCCAGAAACAGCTATCCAGAAACATCCATCCAGAAACAGTCATCCAGAAACATCCATCCAGAAACAGTCATCCAGAAACAGCTATCCAGAAACAGTCATCCAGAAACAGCTATCCAGAAACATCCATCCAGAAACAGTCATCCAGAAACATCCATCCAGAAACAGTCATCCAGAAACAGCTATCCAGAAACAGTCATCCAGAAACAGCTATCCAGAAACAGTCGTCCAGAAACATTCATCCAGAAACAGCCGTCCAGAAACAGTCATCCAGAAACAGCTATCCAGAAACAGTCATCCAGAAACAGCCTTCCAGAAACAGCCGTCCAGAAACAGATGAAACAGCCAGCCAGAAACAGTCATCCAGAAACATCCGTCCAGAAACAGCCAGCCGGAAACAGCCGTCCAGAAACAGCCGTCCAGAAACAGCCGTCAAGAAACAGCCATCCAGAAACAGCCGTCCAGAAACAGCTATCCAGAAACAGCCATCCAGAAACAGCCGTCCAGAAACAGCCAGCCAGAAACAGCCATCCAGAAACAGCTATCCAGAAACAGCTATCCAGAAACAGCTGTCCAGAAACAGCCGTCCAGAAACAGCCGTCCAGAAACAGCCGTCCAGAAACAGCCGTCCAGAAACAGCTATCCAGAAACAGCCGTCCAGAAACAGCCGTCCAGAAACAGCCGTCCAGAAACAGCCGTCCAGAAACAGCCATCCAGAAACAGCCGTCCAGAAACAGCCAGCCAGAAACAGTCATCCAGAAACAGCTATCCAGAAACAGCTATCCAGAAACAGCCGTCCAGAAACAGCCAGCCAGAAACAGTCATCCAGAAACAGCTATCCAGAAACAGTCGTCCAGAAACAGCTATCCAGAAACAGTCGTCCAGAAACAGCTATCCAGAAACAGTCGTCCAGAAACAGTCGTCCAGAAACAGCCGTCCAGAAACATTCATCCAGAAACAGCTATCCAGAAACAGTCGTCCAGAAACAGTCGTCCAGAAACAGTCGTCCAGAAACAGCCGTCCAGAAACAGTCATCCAGAAACAGCCGTCCAGAAACAGTCATCCAGAAACAGCCGTCCAGAAACAGCCAGCCAGAAACAGTCGTCCAGAAACAGACAGCCAGAAACAGCCGTCCAGAAACAGTCGTCCAGAAACAGCCGTCCAGAAACAGCCGTCCAGAAACAGCCAGCCAGAAACAGACAGTCAGAAACAGTTGTCCAGAAACAGCCGTCCAGAAACAGCCAGCCAGAAACAGACAGTCAGAAACAGTCGTCCAGAAACAGTCATCCAGAAACAGCCGTCCAGAAACAGTCATCCAGAAACAGCCTTCCAGAAACAGTCATCCAGAAACAGCCGTCCAGAAACAGTCATCCAGAAACAGCCGTCCAGAAACAGTCATCCAGAAACAGCCGTCCAGAAACAGCCGTCCAGAAACAGTCGTCCAGAGCTCGTCACCAGCCGTCACCATCACCACAGTCTCTCTCTGCGATAAAAGCCGTCCAGGGTTTTTTCCATTTGCACGTTCGGTTCCAGACGTTCATTAATTTTCTTCATGTTTCCAATAATCTGATAAGTCCGTGTTGTTTTACAGCGTTTAATATCTCCGTCCGCCGCCCGCGACTCCACGTTCATAACTCCCGTCCAAAACCACGTCGGCCTGGAAACACTTTCAATTTGTATGCAAATCCTTTACGGATGTATTGTTTTATCTGGTAACGGCAGCCAGCACTTATCTGAGCCGTGTGTTCAAGGACAGGACTGGGGGGGGGGCTAATTGCTGGAGTGTAACGACGCTGGAGTTTGTTATTTTCATTCGTTCTGTATCTGTAAAAATGTAACCATCCAACAATAATTGGCTTATTGGTCCTAAGTTTTAGTGAAGCAGTTCAGTTTTGCTGCAGCGGAAAACTAAACATAAAGTAGGCGTTTAACTACGGAAGAGTATTAGGGCCAGGTGGGAGAAAAATACAAATAATATTTTAGAGGAGGAATTTTTTTTTTTTCGTTATGCACTTCGAGAAAAAAGTTGAAATGTTGAGATTAATGTTGAAATACAATTTCAAGAATAAAGTCGAAATTTTGTGAATAAAGTCGAAATTTCACCTTTTTTCCTCAACATTTCAACTTTATTCACAGAATTTTGACTTTTTTCTCAACATTTCAATTTTTTTTTCCAAATTGTACTTCAACATTAATCTCAAAATTGAAGTGTCTCTCGTCCCATCAGCCACCAGGAAACTTCCCATCAGCCACCAGGAAACTTCCCATCAGCCACCAGGAAACTTCCCATCAGCCACCAGGAAACTTCCCATCAGCCACCAGGAAATTTCCCATCAGCCACCAGGAAATTTCCCATCAGCCACCAGGAAAATTCCCATCAGCCACCAGGAAACTTCCCATCAGCCACCAGGAAACTTCCCATCAGCCACCAGGAAACTTCCCATCAGCCACCAGGAAATTTCCCATCAGCCACCAGGAAATTTCCCATCAGCCACCAGGAAACTTCCCATCAGCCACCAGGAAAATTCCCAACCCGGTGGAAAACGGCTCCACGATTCCATCCGTCTGAATAAATGATCTCCAGCTCCTGAGATTGAACTTCCACTTCCATCAGGCTGAAATATTCCTCCCATCTGATGGTTTATGGATAGAATGACCTGATAATTAATTAATTACAGTTACACAACCTCACATGAACGACGGTTTTGACCATCATCACCTATCAGCAAATGTCATAGACAAGCAATTATTGTTGCACATCAAATTATCAATGACTTATGGTTTCAGTAAATACAGCGCCTTGCGAAAGTATTTGGCTCCCTTAAACTTTGTGACCTTTTGCCACATTTCAGGCTTCAAACATAAAGATATAAAACTGTAATTTTTTGTGAAGAATCAACAACAAGTGGGAAACAATCATGAAGTGGAACGAAATTTATCGGATATTTCAAACTTTTTTAACAAATAAAAAACTGAAAAATTGGGCGTGCAAAATTATTCACCCCCTTAAGTTATTACTTTGTAGCGCCACCTTTTGCTGCAATTACAGCTGTAAGTCCCTTGGGGTTTTTCTCTATCAGTTTTGCACATCGAGAGACTGAAATCTTTGCCCATTCCTCCTTGCAAAACAGCTGGAGCTCAGTGAGGTGAGAGCGTTTGTGAACAGCAGTTTTCAGTTCTTTCCACAAATTCTCCATTGGATTCAGGTCTGGACTTTGACTTGGCCATTCTAACCCCTGGATATGTTTTTTGTGAACCATTCCATTGTAGATTTTGCTTTATGTTTTGGATCATTGTCTTATTGGAAGACAAATCTCCGTCCCAGTCTCAGGTCTTTTGCAGACTCCATCAGGTTTTCCTCCAGAATGGTCCTGTATTTGGCTCCATCCATCTCCCCATCAAATTTAACCATCTTCCCTGTCCCTGCTGAAGAAAAGCCCAAACCATGATGCTGCCACCTCCATGTTTGACAGTGGGGATGGTGTGTTGAGGGGGATGAGCTGTGTTGCTTTTACAACAAACATAACGTCTTGCATTGTTGCCAAAAAGTTTGATTTTGGTCTGATCTGACCAGAGCACCTTCTTCCACATGTTTGCTGTGTCTCCCAGGTGGCTTGTGGCAAACTTTAAACGACACTTTGTATGGATATCTAAGAAATGGCTTTGTTCTTGCCACTCTTCCATAAAGGCCAGAATTGTGCAGTATACTACTGATTGTTGTCGTATGGACAGAGTCTCCCACCTCAGCTGTAGAGCTCTGCAGTTCATCCAGAGTGATCATGACCTCTGACCCCTGACCTCTGCGGTTCATCCAGAGTGATCATGACCTCTGACCTCTGCACTTCATCCAGAGTGATGATGGGCCTCTTGGCTGCATCTCTGATCAGTCTTCTCCTTGTATGAGCTGAAAGTGTAGAGGGACAGCCAGGTCTTGGTAGATTTGCAGTGGTCTGATACTCCTTCCATTTCAATATTATCGCTTGCACAGTGCTCCTTGGGATGTTTAAAAGCTTGGGAAATCTTTTTGTATCCAAATCCAGCTTTAAACTTCTCCACAACAGTATCTGGGACCTGCCTGGTGTGTTCCTTGTTCTTCATGATGCTCTGCGCTTTAAACGTAGCTCTGAGACGATCACAGTGCAGGTGCATCTATACGGAGACGTGTTTACACACTGGTGGATTCCATTTATCATCATTAGTCGTTTAGGTCAACACTGGATCATTCAGAGATCCTCACTGAACTTCTGGACAGTTTGCTGCACCGAAAGTAAAGGGGCTGAATAATTTTGCACACCCACTTTTTCAGTTTTTTATTTGTTAAAAAAGTTTGAAATTTCCAATACATTTTGTTCCACTTCATGATTGTGTCCCACTTGTTGTTGATTCTTCACAAAAAATTGCAGTTTTATATCTTTATGTATGAAGCCTGAAATGTGGCAAAAGGTCACAAAGTTCAAGGGGGCCAAATACTTTCGCAAGGCACTGTACGTTTACTGATATTCACTTTTAAGCCCTGAATGCAGGCATGGTGGCATAGAATTGTCAAATTGGTTTAATTCACCGTACGAATTCTTACAGATTACTTTTGTAATACTGTTTTTGACCCGAACAGAGCAGGGCGTCGTCAGCGTATTCCTGTATCTGAAGGGAAGTGAAGGTCGCGTCTCCTGACAAAACCGTTTCATACTTTTGCTACTCTGAGATACAAATACGATCTGCATTGGTCGTACTCTTGAACACGCAGCAACACATTCTGATCAAATGTTTACTGAACTGTTTGCTGAAGCGTAGCCTACTCTTAAATTAAATACTTTAGACCTGAAATGGCCTGGATTGGAGCCTTTTATCTATTCATCGTCGCTCGCTGCCTTGACAGCTCGTTAACGACCCGTTACCACCGGAGCAATCACAGAATCAAAGTGGACTCGTCAGCCGCCGCCCTGTTGGTTTTACTGATTTGTTTTGGCTCGGTAATTAACTGATAAATCAATGTCACGGCCGTCATTAGAAGAGACACATGCTTGCTGGGCTCTGTAACGTGTAAATCAGCTTTTTCTGGGCCGTCGTCGTCCTTGTTTCCAGTATGAAAACCTCGTCTCCAGGTTGTTGTTTGGAGACACACACACTCTCGACGCGACACACACTCTCGACACGACACACACTCTCGGCGCGACACAGACTCTCGACACGACACACACTCTCGACACGACACACACTCTCGACACGACACACACTCTCGACACAACACACACTCTCGACACGACACACACTCTCGACACGACACACACTCTCGACGCGACACACACTCTCGACGCGACACACACTCTCGAAGGGACACACACCGCGCCTGCCTGTCAACGCCGGCCGCAGATCAATATCTAATAATGATGGGGAATCTAATTACAGTTACATAACCTCACATGATCATCAGCAGGTCTACGGACCTGTAAAACTGCAGGCTTGGCTGGTAAATAAATAAATAAAGCACCACCGTTACACCCCCATGTATTCCAGGGTACCACTGTTACACCCCCATGTATTCCAGGGTACCACCGTTACACCCCCATGTATTCCAGGGTACCACCGTTACACCCCCATGTATTCCAGGGTACCACCATTACACCCCCATGTATTCCAGGGTACCACCGTTACACCCCCATGTATTCCAGGGTACCAGCACCACCGTTACACCTCCATGTATTCCAGGGTACCACCGTTACACCCCCATGTATTCCAGGGTACCACCGTTACACCCCCATGTATTCCAGGGTACCAGCACCACTGTTACACCCCCATGTATTCCAGGGTACCACCGTTACACCTCCATGTATTCCAGGGTACCACCGTTACACCTCCATGTATTCCAGGGTACCACCGTTACACCTCCATGTATTCCAGGGTACCACCGTTACACCTCCATGTATTCCAGGGTACCACCGTTACACCCCCATGTATTCCAGGGTACCACCGTTACACCCCCATGTATTCCAGGGTACCAGCACCACTGTTACACCCCCATGTATTCCAGGGTACCACCGTTACACCTCCATGTATTCCAGGGTACCACCGTTACACCTCCATGTATTCCAGGGTACCACCGTTACACCTCCATGTATTCCAGGGTACCACCGTTACACCCCCATGTATTCCAGGGTATCAGCACCACCGTTACACCCCCATGTATTCCAGGGTACCACCGTTACACCTCCATGTATTCCAGGGTACCGGTACCACTGTTACACCCCCATGTATTCCAGGGTACCAGCACCACCGTTACACCCCCATGTATTCCAGGGTACCACCGTTACACCCCCATGTATTCCAGGGTACCACCGTTACAGCTCCATGTATTCCAGGGTACCACCGTTACACCCCCATGTATTCCAGGGTACCACCGTTACTCCCCAATGTATTCCAGGGTACCACCGTTACACCTCCATGTATTCCAGGGTACCACCGTTACACCCCCATGTATTCCAGGGTACCACCGTTACACCTCCATGTATTCCAGGGTACCACCGTTACATCCCCATGTATTCCAGGGTACCACCGTTACACCCCCATGTATTCCAGGGTACCACCGTTACACCTCCATGTATTCCAGGGTACCACCGTTACACCCCCATGTATTCCAGGGTACCACCGTTACACCTCCATGTATTCCAGGGTACCACCGTTACATCCCCATGTATTCCAGGGTACCACCGTTACACCCCCATGTATTCCAGGGTACCAGCACCACCGTTACACCCCCATGGGTACACCCCCATGTATTCCAGGGTACCACCGTTACACCCCCATGTATTCCAGGGTACCAGCACCACCGTTACACCTCCATGTATTCCTGGGTACCAGCACCACCGTTACACCCCCATGTATTCCAGGGTACCACCGTTACACCCCCATGTATTCCAGGGTACCACCGTTACATCCCCATGTATTCGAGGGTACCACCGTTACACCCCCATGTATTCCAGGGTACCACCGTTACACCCCCATGTATTCCAGGGTACCACCGTTACACCCCCATGTATTCCAGGGTACCACCGTTACACCTCCATGTATTCCAGGGTACCAGCACCACCGTTACACCCCCATGTATTCCAGGGTACCACCGTTACACCTCCATGTATTCCAGGGTACCAGCACCACCGTTACACCCCCATGTATTCCAGGGTACCACCGTTACACCTCCATGTATTCCAGGGTACCAGCACCACCGTTACACCCCCATGTATTCCAGGGTACCACCGTTACACCCCCATGTATTCCAGGGTACCACCGTTACACCCCCATGTATTCCAGGGTACCACCGTTACACCCCCATGTATTCCAGGGTACCAGCACCACCGTTACACCTCCATGTATTCCAGGGTACCAGCACCACCGTTACACCCCCATGTATTCCAGGGTACCACCGTTACACCCCCATGTATTCCAGGGTACCACCGTTACACCCCCATGTATTCCAGGGTACCAGCACCACCGTTACACCTCCATGTATTCCAGGGTACCAGCACCACCGTTACACCTCCATGTATTCCAGGGTACCACCGTTACTCCCCAATGTATTCCAGGGTACCACCGTTACACCTCCATGTATTCCAGGGTACCACCGTTACACCTCCATGTATTCCAGGGTACCACCGTTACACCCCCATGTATTCCAGGGTACCAGCACCACCGTTACACCTCCATGTATTCCAGGGTACCACCGTTACACCCCCATGTATTCCAGGGTACCACCGTTACATCCCCATGTATTCCAGGGTACCACCGTTACACCCCCATGTATTCCAGGGTACCACCGTTACACCCCCATGTATTCCAGGGTACCAGCACCACCGTTACACCCCCATGTATTCCAGGGTACCACCGTTACACCCCCATGTATTCCAGGGTACCACCGTTACACCTCCATGTATTCCAGGATACCACCGTTACACCTCCATGTATTCCAGGGTACCACCGTTACACCTCCATGTATTCCAGGGTACCACCGTTACACCTCCATGTATTCCAGGGTACCACCGTTACACCTCCATGTATTCCTGGGTACCACCATTACACCCCCATGTATTCCAGGGTACCACCGTTACACCCCCATGTATTCCAGGGTACCAGCACCACCGTTACACCCCCATGTATTCCAGGGTACCACCGTTACACCCCCATGTATTCCAGGGTACCACTGTTACACCCCCATGTATTCCAGGGTACCACCGTTACACCTCCATGTATTCCAGGGTACCACCGTTACACCTCCATGTATTCCAGGGTACCAGCACCACCGTTACACCCCCATGTATTCCAGGGTACCACCGTTACACCCCCATGTATTCCAGGGTACCACCGTTACACCTCCATGTATTCCAGGGTACCACCGTTACACCTCCATGTATTCCAGGGTACCACCGTTACTCCCCAATGTATTCCAGGGTACCACCGTTACACCTCCATGTATTCCAGGGTACCACCGTTACACCCCCATGTATTCCAGGGTACCACCGTTACACCTCCATGTATTCCAGGGTACCACCGTTACATCCCCATGTATTCCAGGGTACCACCGTTACACCTCCATGTATTCCAGGGTACCACCGTTACACCCCCATGTATTCCAGGGTACCACCGTTACATCCCCATGTATTCCAGGGTACCACCGTTACACCTCCATGTATTCCAGGGTACCACCGTTACACCTCCATGTATTCCAGGGTACCACCGTTACACCCCCATGTATTCCAGGGTACCACCGTTACATCCCCATGTATTCCAGGGTACCACCGTTACACCTCCATGTATTCCAGGGTACCACCGTTACACCCCCATGTATTCCAGGGTACCACCGTTACACCTCCATGTATTCCAGGGTACCACCGTTACACCCCCATGTATTCCAGGGTACCACCGTTACACCCCCATGTATTCCAGGGTACCACCGTTACACCCCCATGTATTCCAGGGTACCACCGTTACACCCCCATGTATTCCAGGGTACCACCGTTACACCTCCATGTATTCCAGGGTACCAGCACCACCGTTACACCCCCATGTATTCCAGGGTACCACCGTTACACCTCCATGTATTCCAGGGTACCAGCACCACCGTTACACCCCCATGTATTCCAGGGTACCACCGTTACACCTCCATGTATTCCAGGGTACCACCGTTACACCTCCATGTATTCCAGGGTACCACCGTTACACCTCCATGTATTCCAGGGTACCACATTTACACCCCCATGTATTCCAGGGTACCACCGTTACACCTCCATGTATTCCAGGGCACCACCGTTACACCCCCATGTATTCCAGGGTACCACCGTTACACCTCCATGTATTCCAGGGTACCACCGTTACACCTCCATGTATTCCAGGGCACCACCGTTACACCCCCATGTATTCCAGGGTACCACCGTTACACCCCCATGTATTCCAGGATACCACCATTACACCTCCATGTATTCCAGGGTACCAGCACCACCGTTACACCCCCATGTATTCCAGGGTACCACCGTTACACCCCCATGTATTCCAGGGTACCAGCACCACCGTTACACCTCCATGTATTCCAGGGTACCACCGTTACACCCCCATGTATTCCAGGGTACCAGCACCACCGTTACACCTCCATGTATTCCAGGGTACCAGCACCACCGTTACACCTCCATGTATTCCAGGGTACCACCGTTACACCCCCATGTATTCCAGGGTACCAGCACCACCGTTACACCCCCATGTAACCCTGGGTAAACTGCACCTCCCCAAAAATGTTTAGCACCAGCCACCACTGGCTCTCATGCTCTTTTAAGCAGAGGACTTGGCAGCTGTCAATCATAAAATAGTTCAAATCCTAGCAGAGGGAAAACTCCTAAATAACTGGGAGGGAATTCATGAAAATCGTGCACTTGTTGAGAGGTTTTTGATACTTGGCATGGTTATAGGTATGGACAAAAGCTTTTAATCCCCTCTGGGATGCTAAAGGATCGAGGTCTTAGCTTGTCTTACCATTGGAAGTCGTGAGCTCGGCAGATGCACGACTCGGCCGACAGGATCCTGGAGTAGTCCTTTCCCAGCATGCAATAGTTCCCAGGCCGGCGCTTCATGTAGATCTGTTTCTGGCCCATGACGCACGGCTCGCCCTGTCGGGGCGGAAACACCAGGGGTGTTAGCGTTAGCAGACTCTCACCCGGTCCTGGGGGTCTGCTGAGCCGCATTTTGTAATAAACGTCCAAAATGTAATAACTTTGTCATTTCATTCTGTAATAAACTGCCCCATTTTGTAATACATTTTGCCACATTATGTAATAAGTTATTGCATTTTGAGATGATTATTATAAAATGCACTTGCAACTTTTTTATTTTCTAGGAAATGTAATAACATGGTGCATTATGTAATAATACCTATTAATGTTGTTTGTTTAACAATTAATTTATACAAGAGTGACTTTTGTTGTTTTTTATACAATTTCCCTTAGAGCTTGGTAGCCCAATAAATCTATGTTTAAATTCCAAATATAACTTTAGTTTCCTATTTGAAGTTTGGAATTATATCGGCCAATAACAAACAAATAAACTACGCTTTACAATTGTTATTACATAATGCACCATGTTATTACATTTTCTAGAGAATAAAAAAGTTGCATTTTGTAATAATCTGTATGATATGCTGTGTGTGCGTGCGTGCGTGCGTGCGTGCGTGCGTGCGTGCGTGCGTGCGTGCGTGCGTGCGTGCGTGTGTGTGTGTCGTATGAATAAGGGTATGGGGGAATGGGAGATTGTTTCATTTTACTTATTAATGTGAAGCACTTTGTGTTGCACTCTACCTGTATGAAAAGTGCAATATAAATAAAAAATAAAGTTTAAGTTTAAGTATTACAAAATGCGTCTCAACAGGGTCCCCGGGTTCCCCGGGTTCCCCGGGCTCACCTGGTTGTGCAGGTGCCACGTCTGGTAATCCTCCTCCGTGCACTTCCTGCTGAAGACGGAGCGGTAGTCGATCTTGATGAGCTGCCACTCGGACCGGTGGCTGAAGTGACCGAAGAATCTGCAGAGACAAAAGGATGCACAGAGAATGGAAGCAGTACGGTCAGAGATTCTATCCTCTTCCGATGCTAAAACATAAAATAAAAAGAAAAATGAAAAATAAAACAAAACAAAAAGAAAACCAAAAAACTACAGCAACAATGATAAAACAGACAAAAAACTAAATAAACAGCAAAAACAAAACAAAAGATAAAGAAATCATGACGACCCCAACCCGTCCCCCTATTACCCAGAAACCCCAGTGTCTCTGCAAACCATCAACGTTAAGATCCAGTGATACACAACATGCTGATTTCCTCCACCATTCCCCATGATATCCACAGAAAGTATATGTATCCACTAGAGAATGAACAAAGAGTACACATAATGTATATATAATCTATATACAAAGTATTCTAAACATACAAGCAAAATAAAAAAACACCTAGAACCATAGGTGATAAAGTTGAAGGAGGATAATTATAATAAGACACTGATTTTCTTCAGTAAACTCGACCAACAATTTTGTATTAAACATCCAAAGCTTTTTAATTTAATTTTGTAATAAAGCCGCATTTTGTAATACACTGCCCCATTTGGTAATACATTTTGTTATTTCATTTTGAGAAGATTATTATAAAATGTACTTGCAACTTTTTTATTCTCTAGAACATGTAATAACATGGTGCATTATGTAATAACAATTCTAAAGCAAGGTTTATTTGGTTGTTATTGGCCTATATAATTCCACACTTCAAGTAGGAAACTAAAGTTATATTTAGTTTTAGTTTATTTTCGGTCATGACACAAAAAAAATAAATAAAAAACCAAGAATAAAACTGAAAACAAGAAAACGAATACACTGTTCAAAGAAAACATTACAAAAAAGTTTCCAATATACAAATAAACAAATAACATCTAGACCGAAAAAGGTGTAGCTGAAGCAAAGCTTATTATTTGCCTACCCTCAAAAAGATTAATTAAATTAATGAAATAAAAGCAAAAAGTAAGGGAAAGACTGCCAGTAAAACAAATTGCCTCCATGGGGATAACAAACATTCCTCAAGAAATAAAAAAGATTTTTAAAATAAAGGTGCAGTCTACATGTTTCCCTCATCAAAGCAAATCACCAATTAAATAAATACCCAAATCAACATCAAGCCACGCATTAATTTAATATAAGGAAATCATCCTTCTTTTCAATGTTGTTTTAAATAAAGTTAAAGTTCTACATAATTTCAAATCTATATCTGTTTATTCCATACATCCATATTCCATATTTGGAGTTTTATACATAGATTTTTTGGGCTCCAGGCTGCTGTCCTGCACGTTGCAGATGTTTCCTCCCATTAAACTAATTACTGAGTAATTAACAGCTGGGCCTAAAAAACTCATCAAGGACGGTGATGAGCAGCTCCTTCCTGAACCTGGTCAGTTCTGCTGCTTTTTGGAAGTATTCTATATATTTGTGTATTTTGTCTTCAGGCTGAAGTTTATTTCCAAAATGAAGGTTCTGGACTTACGTCATGATCTGGTTTTATTTCCATAATAAAGTTCTGGACTTACGTCATGATCTGGTTTTATTTCCATAATAAAAGTTCTGGACTTACGTCATGATCTGGTTTTATTTCCATAAAGTTCTGGACTTACGTCATGATCTGGTTTTATTTCCATAATGAAGGTTCTGGACTTACGTCATGATCTGGTTTTATTTCCATAAAGTTCTGGACTTACGTCATGATCTGGTTTTATTTCCATAAAGTTCTGGACTTACGTCATGATCTGGTTTTATTTCCATAAAGTTCTGGACTTACGTCATGATCTGGTTTTATTTCCATAAAGTTCTGGACTTACGTCATGATCTGGTTTTATTTCCATAAAGTTCTGGACTTACGTCATGATCTGGTTTTATTTCCATAAAGTTCTGGACTTACGTCATGATCTGGTTTTATTTCCATAAAGTTCTGGACTTACGTCATGATCTGGTTTTATTTCCATAATAAAGTTCTGGACTTACGTCATGATCTGGTTTTATTTCCATAAAGTTCTGGACTTACGTCATGATCTGGTTTTATTTCCATAAAGTTCTGGACTTACGTCATGATCTGGTTTTATTTCCATAATAAAGTTCTGGACTTACGTCATGATCTGGTTTTATTTCCATAATAAAGTTCTGGACTTACGTCATGATCTGGTTTTATTTCCATAATAAAGTTCTGGACTTACGTCATGATCTGGTTTTATTTCCATAAAGTTCTGGACTTACGTCATGATCTGGTTTTATTTCCATAATAAAGTTCTGGACTTACGTCATGATCTGGTTTTATTTCCATAATAAAGTTCTGGACTTACGTCATGATCTGGTTTTATTTCCATAAAGTTCTGGACTTACGTCATGATCTGGTTCTATTTCCATAAAGTTCTGGACTTACGTCATGATCTGGTTTTATTTCCATAAAGTTCTGGACTTACGTCATGATCTGGTTTTATTTCCATAAAGTTCTGGACTTACGTCATGATCTGGTTTTATTTCCATAATAAAAGTTCTGGACTTACGTCATGATCTGGTTTTATTTCCATAATAAAAGTTCTGGACTTACGTCATGATCTGGTTTTATTTCCATAAAGTTCTGGACTTACGTCATGATCTGGTTTTATTTCCATAATAAAAGTTCTGGACTTACGTCATGATCTGGTTTTATTTCCATAATAAAGTTCTGGACTTACGTCATGATCTGGTTTTATTTCCATAATAAAAGTTCTGGACTTACGTCATGATCTGGTTCTATTTCCATAATAAAAGTTCTGGACTTACGTCATGATCTGGTTTTATTTCCATAAAGTTCTGGACTTACGTCATGATCTGGTTTTATTTCCATAATAAAAGTTCTGGACTTACGTCATGATCTGGTTTTATTTCCATAATAAAGTTCTGGACTTACGTCATGATCTGGTTTTATTTCCATAATAAAAGTTCTGGACTTACGTCATGATCTGGTTCTATTTCCATAATAAAAGTTCTGGACTTACGTCATGATCTGGTTTTATTTCCATAAAGTTCTGGACTTACGTCATGATCTGGTTTTATTTCCATAAAGTTCTGGACTTACGTCATGATCTGGTTTTATTTCCATAAAGTTCTGGACTTACGTCATGATCTGGTTTTATTTCCATAATAAAAGTTCTGGACTTACGTCATGATCTGGTTTTATTTCCATAATAAAGTTCTGGACTTACGTCATGATCTGGTTTTATTTCCATAAAGTTCTGGACTTACGTCATGATCTGGTTTTATTTCCATAAAGTTCTGGACTTACGTCATGATCTGGTTTTATTTCCATAATAAAAGTTCTGGACTTACGTCATGATCTGGTTTTATTTCCATAAAGTTCTGGACTTACGTCATGATCTGGTTTTATTTCCATAATAAAGTTCTGGACTTACGTCATGATCTGGTTTTATTTCCATAAAGTTCTGGACTTACGTCATGATCTGGTTTTATTTCCATAATAAAAGTTCTGGACTTACGTCATGATCTGGTTTTATTTCCATAAAGTTCTGGACTTACGTCATGATCTGGTTTTATTTCCATAAAGTTCTGGACTTACGTCATGATCTGGTTTTATTTCCGTTATGAAGGTTCTGGACTTACGTCATGATCTGGTTTTATTTCCATAATGAAAGTTCTGGACTTACGTCATGATCTGGTTTTATTTCCATAAAGTTCTGGACTTACGTCATGATCTGGTTTTATTTCCATGATAAAGTTCTGGACTTACGTCATGATCTGGTTTTATTTCCATAAGAAAAGTTCTGGACTTACGTCATGATCTGGGGCCTCATTTAAAATGGAGTGCGTAGAATTCATACTAAAAGTGCACGTACTCTCAAAAGCCGAAAATGCCGTGCGCAAAAAAAAATCCGGATCAATAAAACCATGTGCACGCAGACTTCCACGCAGTCCAGCTGGAAGGTTGCGTAGCTGAATCCGCCCCTTTACACGCCCAGAAATGCATATGGATGAGCCTGCTGAGCATGCGCAGTGGCTTTCTGCAGCCTGTTTGGCGCAGATCCATAGTTTGGCGTCAGAATGAATGAGAAGTAGCAGCCACCGTGACACTGACTTTCACGGAGACCTAGATGTTACAGATGATGTGGAGGGCAGGAAAACCACATTATTTGGTGGTCACAGTAAAAGTTAGATAAGTATATAAATAGTATACAATAAAATAAAGAGAGTGAGTGGCAGCACGCCGTTGCTGCGCTAAACGCCGTGAGTTCCCCGGCGCAACAGGGGGGACATGCCCCCCGTCTTTTCAGAATTATGTATTTGTCCCCCCCACTTTTTACAGTTTAAAAACTAACGGTAGGATCAGCAAATCATCAAGACACTCGGGACGGCGGCCCGGCTGCCCCCGCTCCCCCTCCTCCCTCCCGTCTCCCCTCAGAGCTGCTCTAGGCTGATTTATGGTTCCGCGTTATACCAACGCAGAGCCTACGGCGTAGGGTACGCGGCGACGCGCAACCTACGCCGGACCCTACGGCGTAGGCTCTGCGTTGGTGTGACGCAGAACCATAATTCCGGCTGTAACAACATGAGCGCACGTACCCGTGCATGACAGGCAGACACACACGAGGAGAAGAGACTATTTCTATAATTTTTATTTTTTAAAAACTTTATCCTTATGAACGCAATTGTTATATAGTCCAACTTTCCTTATTTTAATCAGAACACTTTCTTTTTTCCTCTTCGGCGTGGAGTAGTGGGCTCGGAGCGGCAGTCACCCCCCCCCCCCCCCGCCGCCTGCTCCGTTATCAGCACTATTTTATTATAAGTCTGATATATGTTGTGATATGTGATGACATTATTAAGAGTATGATATGAATCTGGCTTCATTTCACCACCTCACAGCCTGCGTCACCAGTTCCCTGTGTCTTAAGTAAATTCTTACGGGAGGGTCAGGGTTGCCGTAAAGATACGCAGATTTTTCGGTTAGTTTTTTCTTTTTAGATCCGAGACTTTGCGTAGAAGGTGGCTTCCGCAACTTTCAGGCGCTTTTTCTGCGCAAGCAAGCTTTATAGATGAGGCCCCTGGTTTTATTTCCATAAGAAAAGTTCTGGACTTACGTCATGATCTGGTTGTCGGCGCCGGCGTCCACCAGGACCCCGTCCACGAACAGAGGGACGGAGGAGAAGCTGTGCTGGGTCCAGGTCCCGCCCTCATCGAAGCTGACCCTGTAGAGCAGAGGCTAGTCAGGAGCTAGCGGCTAACGCTAACGCTCCGGGTTCTGATGCTAGTCAGGAGCTAGCGGCGGCCGCTAACGCTCCTGTCGGAGCAGACGCTAGTCAATTCAATTCAATTTTATTTATATAGCGTCTAATAAAACAGTTGTCTCTAGACGCTTTCCAGAGACCCAGAACATGAACATAAACCCCCGAGCAATTATTACATAAACAATGGCAGGTAAAAACTCCCCTAGTGGGAGAAAAATCTTAAGCCAAACAGTTGCAAGAAAAACTCCCCTTTAGGAGGAAGAAACCTGGACCAGGACCTGGATCATAAGGGGGTAGAAACCTAGACCAGGACCTGGATCATAAGGGGGGACCCTCCTGCTGAAGGCCAGACTGGTGGGTCGGGGACGTCAGCAGCACAGCAGGCAGGTGGAAGCAGCAACGGGATGACCGGGGGTGGGGGCAGCAGGCAGGTGGAAGCAGCAGCGGGATGACCAGATTAGGTTAGGTTCAGGGTCGGGGAAAGCTTGAGAAGGGGCAGGGCCAGGGAGAGGAGTCTTGACGGACAAATCTCTCCCCCGCCTGCCCGAAGTCAGAAGCTAGCGGCAGCCGCTAACGCTTCTGGTTCGGGTCTCCAGGGAGGTTAAGGGGGGATCAATCTAACGCTCCAGGTTCGAGAAAAAGTTTGAAATTTCGAGAAAAAAGTCAAAATGTCGAGGAAAAAAGTAAAAATGTTGAGAAAAAAGTTGAAATGTCGAGAAAAAAGTCTAAATGTGGAGATTAATGTTGAAGTACAATTTGGAGAAAAACGCTCCTGGTTCTGGTCTCCAGGTTCGGGGATCACGACGGCCGACTCGTCTCCAGAGTCTCAGAGCTGCAATTAGCCGCCGAGGCTCCAGGTAAATATCAGAGGACGGAGCTTTAGAGGACGTTTGAGACGCTGCTCGTCTCTCATCAAAGCAGAGACATTTAAAACAGAAGAGCTTTTAGAGGACAGGAAAAGGCTGAAAACCCAAGAGGAGAAGTGTTTCCTGTTCGGGATGAACGGCCTTCATGGTGGATCTGATCCAGCTGATGGATCAATGAGATAACAGCTGATCCAAACCCAGTTCATCCCAGCAACAAGCAGGAACATGTGGATAAATCTGCTGTTAAAATATAAATACTGCTATTAAAATATAAATACTGTCAAAACAGAGTCAATTAAGATGAATCTGACTGAATCTTCCACTTTTAGGGCTCACATCTGTCTGGATTCATGAACTCTCTAGAAATCCTTCCACATCTCCCCGTCTACTGGACCGCGACTGGTGTTGACTGGTGTTCCTATTGACGACGAGAGATTTTTTTTTTTTTTTTTTTACGATGAATGTTTAGACCAGGGGTGGCCAACATTCTCAACATTTCGACTTTTTTCTCGAAATTGTACTTCAACATTAATCTCGACATTTCGACTTTTTTCTGGACATTTCGACTTTTTTCTTAACATTTCGACTTTTTTCTGGACATTTAGACTTTTTCTCAACATTTCGAGTTATTCTCAACATTTCGACTATTTCTCAACATTTCGACTTTTTTCTCAACATTTCGACTTTTTTCTCAACATTTCGACTTTTTTCTCTACATTTCGACTTTTTCTCAACATTTCGACTTTTTCGGAACATTTCGACTTTTTCTCAACATTTCGATTGTTTTCTCAACATTTCAACTTTTTTCTCAACATTTCAAGTTATTCTCAACATTTCGACTTTTGCTCAACATTTCGATTTTTTCTGGACATTTCGACTCTTTCTCGACATTTCAACTTTTTTCTCAACATTTCTAATTTTTTTTAGTGCAAAATACACAAAAATCTTCCCCTCTCAAACATTTTTCTCCTGCATGGTCCTAATACTCCTCCGTAGTGATGTGAGGGTTTTCGTTGATAAGAGGTAAACTAAGCAGAAGACTAAAGATAAAGATAAAATCCCAGCAGGCCTCACTTCACCAGCTCTGAAACTCATTTCCAAAGTGTTGCAGAAGCGGCTGAGAGCAGATCTGGTCTCACTCGGATTAGTTTCCAGTGAGGCAAAGCGGCCAGTTTGCCAAGAGAAAGCTGCTAATGAAAACATTAAAATGGGAGGCGGGGGGGTGGGGGGTCCTGCTGCTGCTAATGATAAATGGCTTCAAAAAATCTCCCTAAATTAGATTGTCTCTGTTTTTTTCCTTCTTAACAAGCTCCGCTGTCGATGCTGATCAATAAATGGATCAAAATGTTATGTTTTTGGGCCTGAGAAAAAGCTGGGGGAAGCTAGCAACGCTACAACGGAAAGCTAGCGACGCTACAATGGAACAAGAAGTTTGAGAAACAAACGCACCACAGATGTCTGGTGGGAACGGACGGCTGCTTCACGGCCACCAGGGCTCCTCCTCTGTCCAGGAACCAGATGTTGAGCTCCTCCTCAAAGATCTGATGGAAACACAGACGACACTCTTAAACAATCAATTCAAATCAGTTTTATTAGTCGACATCAGGGGTGGCTAAGAGCCACAACTGGTTACTGTGTTACTGCAAAGAGCCACATCAACTACCCATGATCCCTCACTCCCTGCTCTCTCTGAGACATAAAAACACCATTAGAAAATGGAAAAAGGTGAAATCCTGCAATCTGATTGGTTGTTAACTGTGGTATAATGATCTGATTGGTTGTTAACTGTGGTATAATGATCTGATTGGTTGTTAACTGTGGTATAATGATCTGATTGGTTGTTAACTGTGGTATAATGATCTGATTGGTTGTTAACTGTGGTATAATGATCTGATTGGTTGTTAACTGTGGTATAATGATCTGATTGGTTGTTAACTGTGGTATAATGATCTGATTGGTTGTTAACTGTGGTATAATGATCTGATTGGTTGTTAACTGTGGTATAATGAGCATATACCACGGCTTCTATTCCAAAGCCTCATCACAGCCATCATTCCGTGTCAGAGAAACAACAATGTATCTATTGCGGCTTCTCTATCCAAACTTTTGTGAGCCGCTACTGAGCGGGTCAACACAGTCAAAAAACAAAAGACAGACGCGGATCTAGCACAGGGTTATAATAGTTTTGAATTTTTCATTTTAGTTTAGTTTTATTTCGTTTTGACTTTTTCTCCTTCAATTCAGTTAGTTTTAATTCTTTATTTAGTGTGGGTTTGCTAGTTTTTATTAGTTTTTATATTATCAAAAATGCTTAGTTTTAGTTTAGTTTTTATTAGTTTTAGTTTTAGTTTTAGTTTTGACGTCACGGACCGTGAGGCGTTCAGGTGCCATAGCTGCCAGTTGGAGATAAACGCCGAAATTGATCATACCAAGTCTTATATTGACAGGGACGAAAACGGAGGAAATTATATCTATAATTTCAGTTTGTTTTAGTTAGTTTTCTAAACACGCAACATAGTTTCAGTTAGTTATCGTTTTTGTCTTTTAATTTTCGTTTTTATTTAGTTCAGTTAACGAAATTGTTATTTCAATTTTAGTTTTCGTTAGTTCGTTCGTTTTCGTGAACGATAATAACTCTGATCCAGCGTCACCTCCAAATTGATGAAATTTAATGATAATTCAGCAGATTATACTGTTGCAAAAAGTATCCATCAAAAGACAAAAAAAAGCATCTTAATATAATTCTGCGATCTGCCCTTTGCAGTCAAAAAACTGTCTCGCTTCCCACTCTCACACTCTTCCCTTCATCTGCAGGTGTCAATAATCACTCATTAAATCAATAATCACTGATTAAATCACTGCAGACGCTCTGACACAAGAAAGGAGGGTCGAAGACAAGGCAACAAACCAACAAAAAATGATTCCTTCTGAACTTATCTGTCCATAAGGATTAAGTAAATAAAGTATAATTAGACTAACCAAGATGAATTTTGGCCTCAACAGTATCCATGACAACAACCAACTGTTACATAATTTTTGACGGTTACAGCAGGTAGCAAAATGTAGCTGGTGTTAAAGTCTATTTTTTATTTTCGTTAACAATTGATCAGGCATGTTCACGGTAAACTTTGATCTCTGGTGCCTGTTTCCGAAAAAAAAAAGAGGAGCAAAAGACGACATACGGAGCTGAACTAACGTCTGGAGAGATGGGAGTATTTTTTTCCACAGTGGGGCTATTTTTACTGGATAATATGTATTTCTGATTAATTAAAAACTACATCAAATAGATTATGTATTCCTTTTTCACATTTACATTATTGGTAACTGTTTTATGAAAGCAATACACCACTTCGCGCCGGGCCGGAGACGCCGCTCAGCTGTGATATAATGAGCGTATACCACGGTCTGTCGTGATGTATTGCTAAAATATGAATATTTAATTTATATTATATGTATTAAACTCTCCCACTCTGTTAAAAATGTCCTGTGTTTATCTTCATATTTTCGTTTGGGAATAATCTTCTCATTGGGGAATAATCTTCTCATTGGGGAATAATTTCATTGGGGAATAATCTTCTCATTGGGGAATAATCTTTTCATTTGGGGAAAAATTTTCTCATTGGGAAATAATTTTCTCATTGGGGAATAATCTTCTCATTGGGGAATAATTTCATTGGGGAATAATCTTCTCATTGGGGAATAATTTTCTCATTAGGGAATAATCTTGTCATTGGGGAATAATCTTCTCATTGGGGAATAATCTTCTCATTGGGGAATAATCTTCTCGATGGGGGAATAATCTCATTGGGGAATAATTATTTCATTGGGGAATAATCTTCTCGATGGGGGAATAATCTCATTGGGGAATAATTATTTCATTGGGGAATAATCTTCTCATTGGGGAATAATTTAATTGGGGAATAATTTCATTGGGGAATAATCTTCTCATTGGGGAATCATTTTCTCATTAGGGAATAATCTTCTCATTGGGGAATAATCTTCTCATTGGGAAATAATCTTCTCATTGGGGAATAATCTTCTCATTGGGGAATAATCTTCTCATTGGGGAATAATCTCTTTGGGGAATAATCTTTTTATTGGGGAATAATCTTCTCATTGGGGAATAATCTTCTCATTGGGGAATAATCTTCTCATGGGGAAATAATCTTCTCATTGGGGAATACTCTTCTCATTGGGGAATAATCTCTTTGGGGAATAATCTTATCATTGGGGAATAATCTTTTCATTGGGGAATAATTTTCTCATTGGGGAATAATCTTCTCATTGGGGAATAATCTTCTCATGGGGAAATAATCTTCTCATTGGGGAATACTCTTCTCATTGGGGAATAATCTCTTTGGGGAATAATCTTCTCATTGGGGAATAATCTTCTCATTGGGGAATAATCTTTTCATTGGGAAATAATTTTGTCATTGGGGAATAATCTTCTCATTAGGGAATAATCTTCTCATTGGGGAATAATTTCATTGGGGAATAATCTTCTCATTGGGGAATTAATTTTCTCATTGGGGAATAATCTTCTCATTAGGGAATAATCTTCTCATTGGGGAATAATCTTTTCATTGGGGAATAATTTCATTGGGGAATAATCTCTTTGGGGAATAATCTTATCATTGGGGAATAATTTTCTCATTGGGGAATAATCTTCTCATTGGGGAATAATCTTCTCATTGGGGAATAATCTTCTCATTGGGGAATAATCTTCTCATTGGGGAATAATCTTTTCATTGGGGAATAATCTTCTAATCGGGGAATAATCTTCTCTTTTTTCATTTTTTCACTTTATTTTGTGTAGCGGGACCTTGTACATTGATAAAGATTTTAAAATGTAAATATACCCAATTGTAGCCAAAAGGCTAATTAGCATTGGCAGTCCCCGTGCAAGACTCACTAAAAAGATACAAGCAACATTAACACGACACACAATATCAACAACAATTAAAAATCACACAACACTGCAATAGTTATTGCAATGAACAATTAATGATCACAGATTTGAGACGTTTTAAGCCATTCCTTGAGATGTCCCTTAAAGGACGAGTACGAGGGGCAATCCCTTATTGTGTCGAGAAAAAAGTCGAAACATTGAGAAAAAGTCGAAAGGTCGAGATTAATGTTGAAGTACAATTTAGAGAAAAACGTTGGAATGTCGAGAAAAAAGTTGAAATGTTGAGGCTGACGCTAACAAACCGACCCGAAGTAAAAGTGTCTGATTTGGGTTTGAGTCTCACCGGCCTCCAGCTGTTTCCAGCGTCCGAGGACACGAACGTGCCGACGTTGTTGTAGGACAGTTCCGCTCCGATGTTTCCTGCAGAGAAAGAGAAGGAAGGAAGGAAGGAAGGAAGGAAGGAAGGAAGGAAGGAAGGAAGGAAGGAAGGAAGGAAGGAAGGAAGGAAGGAAGGAAGGAAGGAAGGAAGGAAGGAAGGAAGGAAGGAAGGAAGGAAGTCAAAACCAAGACCAGTTCCATTGGTTTGATCCTCAGTTTCTTCAACTACTTCCACAGGTGAGACCTGCATCATTCACGCGATAGTGGCTTCATGCACGTGGAGATGTTCCTACAAGTGGAGATGTTCCTACACGTAAATGCTGCTATAAAATATTTGTTATAAAATGTGACCTTAGCTTTATCTATCTTCATATCCACCACTTTACAGCAGAAATAAACACATTCACAGTCCAGTCCAGAAACGACTCTGGTCTCTGTAGTTGGATCTCGTATCCATGACAACCATATAATATGCAGGTGCCTTATTAAGTTAAATTATATTAATGATGTATAATTCAGAGCGAGGCCTTTTGATTGGCAGCTGGCGCAGTCAACGGCCAGCTGTCAATCATTACAATTCAATTCAAAATTCCATTATGCTGTTTTTATTTCACCGAAGGAAAATTAATTAATATCACTGTCAATAAAATCCATCCATCTCTCCATCTATGATCCATTCATCCATCCATCCATCCATCCATCCATCTATGATCCATCCATCCATCCATCCACCCATCCATCCATCCATCTATCTATGATCCATCCATCCATCTATCTATGATCCATCCATCCATCCATCCATCCATCCATCCATCCATCCATCCATCCATCATCCATCCATCCATCCAACCATCATCCAACCATCACCTGTGGCTACGATGATTCCTGGTGACGAGCTCTTGGTGGAGATTGTTCCAGAAACGTACGGGTTTTCTGACGCTTGTAGCTGAAGATGGAGGGAACAAAACGGCTGGAAGAGAAACAGAAAACAGGAAATAAATGCTGATCTGGAACAAAGTTAAAGTTAACAAACTGCTGGTTCGTTGTTCATCTGAGGTTTTATTTAACAAATACCAAGATCCACTAATTCAGATGGTTCTCAGTGAAAAAAAAGTAAATTAAAAGAGGGCGTGTAAACATTTGCACATGACTGAATTATCTGTAAATGTGATAAAACCAGATTTGCTGTGCTTCAGTTCATTCCAGTAATCGTCAGATAAAAGGGACTCAGATCTGCTGCAGGAAAATCATCGTCAGACAAAATGAAAAGAGAATAAACATAAATAAAAAATGGATAAATCCCCGGAAGAGAACAAATGGAGCCTTCAAAAGTTTGGCTAATTGCATTTAATGTGTTATTATTTTTAAAAAAGGGTGAAATTTGCATGAAATGGTGAAGTGGAACCTCAAGAACACGGCGGAGGTGCGGAGAGGTGAGTCAGACGGGGGTTAGCTGCTTTTAAGACGTCAAAGACATCACAGTTAATCTCCTGCAGCTGTTGAGCCGCATTTTGTAACAACGGTGCATTTTGGAAGAAACGTCCAAAATCCATTTCATGCAAATTTCACACTTTCAACACTTGTTTGTTTGTTTTATGTCATGTATGTCTATACCGGGAGACGGCAACCCACGGCTCTAGTGCCGCCCTAGTGGCTCCCTGGAGCTTTTTCAAAAATGTTTCACCTTTTTTTTTCCTTTTTTTCTTCTTTTTTTTCTTTCTTTTTTCCTTTTTTCTTCTCTTTTTCTTTTTTACATTTTTTCTCTTTTTTGTCCTTTTTTTTCTCTTTTTTCTTCTTTTTTATTTCTTTTTTTCTTCCTTTCTCCTTTCCTATTTAGGGCCCGAGCACTTACAGTGCGAAGGCCCTATTGTATCTGTAGGAATTTTTTCTTTATTCTTTCTTCTGATGAAAGGACGGCCTTTTTTCCCCCTTAACGTGCCCAAAAAGTCACCAAATTTGGTGATAAATTTGATATTTTAAGGTTTGCATTAATGGGCGTGGCCTAATGGCTCAACAGCGCCCCCTAGAAAACTTTGTGCCTCAAGCCCCACGATACGGTTTGACGTACATGCACGAAAATCGGTACACACCTGTATCATGGGACAACTTAAAGAAAAGTCTCTTGGTGCCATGGCCAAAACCGAACAGGAAGTCGGCCATTTTGAACATTCTGAATTAATCGCGTAATTTTGGAACAATTTATGCCATTCCTTTGACAGTTAATACGGCCCGAACCGTAACGTGCACCCAGATGTGTTATACATCAAAATGTGCGTCTCCATCTTGCGACTACGCGCATTACTTTTCTCTTTCAAAAGCGTTACCGTGGCGACGCTAGACGCCAAAAAGCGCCCCCCCTTCATCTGATTTGATAAATCCCCAAAAGTCACCAAATTATGCACCAAGCCAGGCCTGGTGATACATTTGATATTTCATGGTTTGCATTAATGGGCGTGGCCTAACGGCTCAACAGCGCCCCCTAGAAAACTTTTCTCTGCCATAACTTTTGAATGGTTTGACATAAAGAGTCGTGGGTGGTGTCATGGGACTCAGTATTGAGTCCTTGACCATAATTGGCGAAAATTAGCCCCGCCCCTTCTTCTGATTGGTTGTCCCTTTTTTCTGCCATATCTTTTGAATGGTTTGACATAGGAAGTCGTGGGTGGTGTCATTTCTGATATGCTTATGGGGGGCGGTGGCCATGAGTGCGAGGGCCCGTTCATCGCTGCTTGCGGCTTTAATTAATCTTGACTTCTTTCTCAACATTTCGACTTTTTTCTCAACATTTCGACTTTTTCTCAACATTTCGACTTTTTTCTCAAGAAGGTACTTCAACATTAATCTTGACTTTTTTCTCAACATGTCGACTTTTTCTTAACATTTCAACTTTTTCTTAACATTTCTCTAGATGACCTCTAGATGACCTCTGACCCGGTGACCTCTAGGTGACCTCTGACCCGGTGACCCCGGCCGGGCGGGTGTGTGCAGTTACCAGGATGCAGTGGATGTCGTTTCCCTCCAGGTCGGTGGGCGGGGCCTGCAGGAGCCGCCAGTCCCGCCCCTTGTTGTAGGTGATGAAGGTCTTCACCTGCTGGTCCTGCTTCCTGTTGGCGATCAGCATCCCCCGGATCCCCGAGACCTGGGGGGGGGACAGGGGGCCGTCAAGACCTGCAGGCCCAGATCCAGACCTGCAGGTCCTCTACAGACCACTAGGGTCCAGATCCAGACCTGCAGGTCCTCTACAGACCACTAGGGTCCAGATCCAGACCTGCAGGTCCTCTACAGACCACTAGGGTCCAGATCCAGACCTGCAGGTCCTCTACAGACCACTAGGGTCCAGATCCAGACCTGCAGGTCCTCTACAGACCACTAGGGTCCAGATCCAGACCTGCAGGTCCTCTACAGACCACTAGGGTCCAGATCCAGACCTGCAGGTCCTCTACAGACCACTAGGGTCCAGATCCAGACCTGCAGGTCCTCTACAGACCACTAGGGTCCAGATCCATGTAGCACCCTATAATGTAATAAATCCCTGAAAATGTAAAAACGCCTGAAAATGTAATAAAATTTGCACTTAACTCATTCGAAAATGTAATAAAATCCCAAATCAAATATCCTGACTGATATTGTAATAACATTTTTACCAATCATGTAAAACCTTATTATATTATTAGTAATTTATTTCATTTTCAGGTGGGTCTTTTTTTTTTTTTTTCAAAACTGATAATGTAATACTTGACAAATAATGTAATATATGTTCATTTTCAGTCCAGAGTTCTACATTTTGTGTTTTAAGACTCTAAGCATGTTTTATACGCTGGATTTGAAACACCAGAATGACTATTGGGTTAAATTGCAGACTTTGAGTAACATGTAATAAATTCCCAATAACGTAATAAGGTATTACATTATTGGTAAAAATGTTATTACAATATCAGTCAGGATATTTTATTACATTATTGGTAAAGTTATTACATTATTGGGTTTTATTACATTTTCTATTGAGTTAAGTGCAAATTTTATTACATTTTCAGGTGTTATTTTCAGGAAATTATTACATTATAGGAAATTATGACATTATAGGGTGAAATTATTACATTATAGGGTGAAATTATGACATTATTGGGTGAAATTATGACATTATAGGGTGAAATTATGACATTATAGGGTGCTAATGTCCAGATTCCAGCTCCCCGTTTCTTTGAGCTGCTCCTGTAAATAGTTTTTTTTATTTTAATTGAATTAAAATGGTTTAGTGGTTTAGTTCCCCCCCCTCCGGTTCAGATGAGACCTCGTCCCCCGAACATGAAGCATCTCTTCAAATTGATCTCTGAGGGATTATCACTCCAGTGTATGACGGAGCCCCCCCCCCGACCCCCATGCACCACCGGTTGCCATGGCGACGACTCCCCCGGGACCAGACTCCCCCATCTCCGTAAGTGGCACTAATAGGCAGCGGTGCTGGCATCGTCATGGAAACGTGCTGCTGACATCGTCATGGAAACGTGCTGCTCAGGACGGTGAGGCTAACGAGGAGCTGCATCCAGCAGAGCTGTCAATCACAGCAGAGCTGTCAATCACAGCAGAGGAACCTGACAGCACCGGACACCTACATCACTTCCTGTTTGCTGCAGTTCTGATGCAAGAAAGCAAAGACAGAAGCTTCCTTCCTTCCTTACTCCCTTCCTTCCTTCCTTCCTTCCTTCCTTCCTTCCTTCCTTCCTTCCTTCCTTCCTTCCTTCCTTCCTTCCTTCCTTCCTTCCTTCCTTCCTTCCTTCCTTCCTTCCTTCCTCCCTTACTCCCTCCCTCCCTCCCTCCTTTTTTTCAATAAAATGGATGGAAAATACATTTTTGCTTGTTTAGTTGATTTTGTTTTTATTTCCCTGCCGTGGATCTCCCTCTGCCCGTCCTTCTGGTTCTGCTTGGGGTTCGAACCCTCGGTACTTGTATGGAAGACGACCGTGCTCCCACTGCTCCATCCTTTTCTCTTCAGCACAGTAGGCTTGTGCACGCTATTTTACCTCTGAAAAACCTAACCCCAACCCTAACCCTAACCCTATCCTTCCTTCCCTAACCCTAACCCTAACCCTAAACCTATCCTTCCTTCCCTAACCCTAACCCAGCCACAAGGGGTCCCCATGCCTCACTTATATTCATCACACTAGCCCTCACCCCAAAACCTAACCTTAACCTATACCCCAAATTGTAACCCCAACCCGGACCCCAAATTCTAACCCTTTCTACAAAAAACCCCTCACCTTAATCTCTCCTCTCCGAACCCCTAACCCTAACCCTAACCCCCCTCCCCCCCGCCCCCCCCTAACCCTAAACTCACAACTCTCCTTTCAAAATACACCCACTAGCCACATACAAACACACCGGATCCTCCATAATCCGACAACACTCATAAGGGATACCCAGTTATCCTAATACACCACACAGCACATCTCAAACCAAAGCTCTGAAACTCACTCAGAGATACCGCACCATACGCCACTGACAAAATACTTTAGTGCATACGGATCTCAAACAGGATGTACGAGTGAGAGTGCAACACTACCTTCAGCAATCTCTGGAATCGCTAAGAAGCGTAGGAGGCAGAAGCGTATTGGTTCCCCTCAGGAGGCCGCAATTACTAACCCTAACTTTATCCTTCCTTCCTTAACCCCAACCCGAACCCTATCCTTCCTTCCCGAACCCCAACCCGAACCCTATCCTTCCTTCCCGAACCCCAACCCGAACCCTAACCCTATCCTTCCTTCCCTAACCCCAACCCAAACCCTAACCTTCCTTCCCGAACCCTAACCCTAACCCTATCCCTATCCTTCCTTCCCTAACCGTAACCCTATCCCTATCCTTCCTTCCCTAACCCTAACCATATCCTTCCTTCCCTAACCCTAACCCTATCCTTATCACTAACCCTAACCCTATCCCTATCCTTCCTTCCCTAACCCTAACCCTATCCTTCCTTCCCGAACCCTAACCCTATCCCTATCCCTAACCCTAACCCTATCCCTATCCTTCCTTCCCGAACCCTAACCCTATCCTTCCTTCCCGAACCCTAACCCTATCCCTATCCCTAACCCTAACCCTATCCCTATCCTTCCTTCCCGAACCCTAACCCTATCCTTCCTTCCCGAACCCTAACCCTATCCATATCCCTAACCCTAACCCTATCCTTCCTTCCCTAACCCTAACCCTAACCCTATCCTTCCTTCCCTAACCCTAACCCTATCCTTCCTTCCCTAACCCTAACCCTAACCCTAACCCTATCCCTAACCATAAACCTAACGTTATTCTTCCTTCCCGAACCATAACCCTATCCTTCCTTCCCTAACCCTAACCCTAACCTTATCCTTCCTTCCCTAACCCTAATCCTAACCTTAACCTTATCCTTCCTTCCCTAACCCTAACCCTATCCATCCTTCCCTAACCCTAACCCTAACCTTATCCTTCCTTCCCTAACCCTAACCATATCCATCCTTCCCTAACCCTAACCCTAACCTTATCCTTCCTTCCCTAACCCTAACCCTAATCCTAACCCTAACCCTATCCTTTCTTCCCTAACCCTAACCCTAACCCTAATCCTAACCCTAACCCTATCCTTTCTTCCCTAACCCTAACCCCAACTCTAACCCTATCCTTCCTTCCCTAACCCTATCCTTCCTCGCTGTCTTGGCTGCAGTTTCATGAGTCTGGTCCCCCGGATGTTTTTAAAGCGACTGATAGCCTGTTGTTGAGTCACCGACCGTCTCTATCATAGCGCCTAGCTGCGTTCCTCGTCACTCTGACCGAACCATCACTCTATCCTTCCTTCCCTAACCCTAACCCTAACCCTAGTCTGTTGTTGAGTCACCGACCGTCTCTATCATAGCGCCTAGCTGCGTTCCTCGTCACTCTGACCGAACCATAACTCTATCCTTCCTTCCCTAACCCTAACCCTAGTCTGTTGTTGAGTCACCGACCGTCTCTATCATAGCGCCTAGCTGCGTTCCTCGTCACTCTGACCAAACCATCACCAGTTGTTGAACCTCTTTTGTCGACTGTAGCTGTCTCAGGAAATCTTTCAGACCAACTGTTTATAATTTGGGAGTTGTGTTCGCTCTCTGAAAGGTAAAAGCGTTTCCAGATGACCCTCAGGGTTGCAGTGAACATTTTAATTCAGGTCCTGCCCTGAGGGTCATCTGGAAACGCTTTTGCCTTTCAGAGAGCGGACACAACTCCCGAATTATAAACAGTTGGCAACAGTTGGTCTGAAACATTTCCTAAGGTGAGGTTCCCTCAGCACCGGCCAATCAGGAGCCTCCTAAACCACCTCGGAGAGGAAGTTTAACCACGGAGCAGAGCTCCAACATCAACACCGTAAAGGCTTTTCCCCTAAAAGGCTGTTGATTACACACAAACCGCTGTGATCGAGCGTCCTAACAGCCAATAATCCCCATCATTGAGGAGATAAACATCAGCGTTTCTATCAAAAAACAGCATTAGAGCCTGTTTTAAAGTGGAAACAAACCAAGTAAACAGAGGCCTTCTGGGACTTCAGATTTCAGTAGAATGTAATCTCATTTCAGCCATTTCCTATCGAAACCTGGGCCTTAATTGTAACGAAACACGGTCAACAACAAGTTAGCACAACTCGTCCTCCTCAAATGATCACAAACAATAAAACAGGACAACTACAGAAAGCAAGAAATAACATCAGTTCTGGCTCGTCTTTAGCCTCTTTAGTCCTGAAGAGTTACAGTTTATAGTTTATAGTTTATAGTTTTGTTTGGATCCCCATTAGCTGCAGCAAAACTGCAGCTATTTATTCTTCCTGGGGTCCGACACATAATACACAGAACATTACAACAAAATATTATAGCAAACCTAAAGAGGTAGCATATAAAAGAAAGGAAAAACTGAAAATAAAGGTTCCAGCTAACTTTAGCTAACTTTAACTAGTTTACCGGATCCAGCTAACTTCAGCTAACTTTAACTAGTTTACCAGATCCAGCTAACTTTAACTAGTTTACCAGTTCCAGCTAACTTCAGCTAACTTTAACTAGTTTACCGGATCCAGCAAACTTTAACTAGTTTACCAGATCCAGCTAACTTTAACTAGTTTACCGGATCCAGCTAACTTCAGCTAACTTTAACTAGTTTACCAGATCCAGCTAACTTTAACTAGTTTACCAGTTCCAGCTAACTTCAGCTAACTTTAACTAGTTTACCGGATCCAGCTAACTTTAACTAGTTTACCAGATCCAGCTAACTTTAACTAGTTTACCGGATCCAGCTAACTTTAACTAGTTTACCAGATCTAGCTAACTTTAACTAGTTTACCGGATCCAGCTAACTTTAACTAGTTTGGTGGATCCAGCTAACTTTAACTAGTTTACCAGATCTAGCTTACTTTAACTAGTTTACCGGATCCAGCTAACTTTAACTAGTTTAGCGGATCCAGCTAACTCCCGCTAACTTTAACTAGTTACCGGTTCCAGCTAACTTCTGCTAACTTTAACTAGTTTACCAGTTCCAGCTAACTTCTGCTAACTTTAACTAGTTTACCAGTTCCAGCTAACTTCAGCTAACTTTAACTAGTTTACCAGATCTAGCTTACTTTAACTAGTTTACCGGATCCAGCTAACTTTAACTAGTTTAGCGGATCCAGCTAACTCCCGCTAACTTTAACTAGTTACCGGTTCCAGCTAACTTCTGCTAACTTTAACTAGTTTACCAGATCCAGCTAACTTTAACTAGTTTAGCGGATCCAGCTAACTCCCGCTAACTTTAACTAGTTACCGGTTCCAGCTAACTTCTGCTAACTTTAACTAGTTTACCAGTTCCAGCTAACTTCAGCTAACTTTACTGACGTAGAGGTTTCAGGCCACGTTTCCACATATCTGGGTATTTACAAAAACAGATATTTCCCCCTCTACATTTTGAAAAATACCATCATTTCCAGGAACCCACATAAATATCTGTTAAGGTGCTATGGGCAGCCAAACCTACAGGGGGCAGTGTAACGAGAAGATAAAGTCATGCTAGCCAATCAGAATCCTGGAAAAAAACATCAACAAATGACACGAGTAACTTCCAGTTACTTCCAAGATGAACCAGAGTCTTTGGTTTGGAGTGACAGAGAAGTGGAGTTACTTTTAAGTGTGACGTTAGAATGTAAAACAGGTAAAATACAAGAGAATATTGACGGTTACAAACTAATTGTAACCACAGGTGTCACTCATGACGCTGGTGACGTTTCTGTCTCATAGTGTGACGTTCTGAAGCCTAAATGTCCATTTCTCTCCATTTACAAGCAAACGTGAAGACGGAGGTTTTAAAAATCTGCACTTTGGCCGGAGTTTTCAGAAATTATGGTTTTTGGAGACCGAACGACCAAAACGCATGAAAACACCAGCGTTTTTGCTCCGTGGAAACGGGGCCTTAAACAAGAACATTCGTTGACTTTTGTATAAATGAACACTTAATCAAATGAATGTAATAATTTTAAGCAATAATGTGAACGACAGTTATTTATAATTTACAATTAAAAATCCGGATTAATCCCTTTTTAAACATTTATTTTCAAATTTGTACTGACAAAGTTGTTAGTTTTTTTGTATTCATATTTTTTTAATCATCCTGATCAGAAACGACTTAAAGTACATTCATAAACATTTACAAATTCTCAAAATACTTATTTTTATATTTCATATTTTCTTTTGCACACATTTTGAATTAAAGTTGAAAAAAATAGAAAAAAACAAATTTGTTAAATTTCTCTTTAAAAAATTACAACTTTGAGTTTTCAGAACTGATTGTTTTTAGTGACTTTGAGCTTCGTTTTCGTGTAAACGAACGGCCAAAATGCATGAAAACACCAGCGTTTTTGCTCCGTGTAAACGGGGCCTCAGACAGCTGTGGTCTGGCAGCAACATTTAAAGGTGATCCATTATTTTTATCTGCAGGGCAGAGCAGACATGATGGATGGAGGTCTGCACCGACCTGCAGGGTGACGGACGTCATGGAGTCCTCACCTCGTACAAGTCCAGCATCTGGTTCCCGCCGACGCCCCGGGTGGTCTTCACGTTCTCCATGGCCAGGGTGAAGTAGATGCCCCTGGTGTCGGACAGGTAGAGGTTGTACGTGTCGTTCTGGTTCCACTCCTGCACCGCCGCAAACACCTGCTTCTCGTCGGTGCTGACGATGTGCAGATCCTGCAGTCAGGGACCGGCCGGCCGGCCGGGGGGAAGATCAGGGAGAGTTATGAGCGGAGGGTGATGGATCGGGCCGACCGCCGGACCCGTCACAAGATCAATAGACCCGGCCGCTGACAGACAGCAGGGAATCGCTCAATCTCTGCAGAACTTTTAAAGGACGGTGGAGAAGCTTCCTGTGGGTGAGTAACGCCGTCAGCGTCACTTCCATTCCCCCCAGAGCTGCAATCACTCAGGAATACGGAGCAACTCTTTCACCTCCGACTGCCCTGACCTTCTGAAATCTATAGCCTCGTTTCCACGGAGCGGTACTACTGGTTCTACTGGTACTACTGGTTCTACTGGACATCAGATTAGTGTCCATACTGGTTCTACTGGACCCCACACTGGTTCTACTGGTTCTACTGGACCTCATACTGGTTCTACTGGACCTCATACTGGTTCTACTGGACCTCATACTGGTTCTACTGGTTCTACTGGACCTCATACTGGTTCTACTGGTTCTACTGGACCTCATACTGGTTCTACTGGACCTCATACTGGTTCTACTGGACCTCATACTGGTTCTACTAGACCCCATACTGGTTCTACTGGTTCTACTGGACCTCATACTGGTTCTACTGGACCTCATACTGGTTCTACTGGACCCCATACTGGTTCTACTGGACCCCGTACTGGTTCTACTGGTTCTACTGGACCCCATACTGGTTCTACTGGACCTCATACTGGTTCTACTGGTTCTACTGGACCTCATACTGGTTCTACTGGACCTCATACTGGTTCTACTGGACCTCATACTGGTTCTACTGGTTCTACTGGACCCCATACTGGTTCTACTGGACCCCATACTGGTTCTACTGGACCCCATACTGGTTCTACTGGACCTCATACTGGTTCTACTGGACCTCATACTGGTTCTACTGGTTCTACTGGACCTCATACTGGTTCTACTGGACCTCATACTGGTTCTACTGGTTCTACTGGACCTCATACTGGTTCTACTGGACCTCATACTGGTTCTACTGGACCTCACACTGGTTCTACTGGTTCTACTGGACCTCATACTGGTTCTACTGGACCTCATACTGGTTCTACTGGTTCTACTGGACCTCATACTGGTTCTACTGGACCTCATACTGGTTCTACTGGACCTCATACTGGTTCTACTGGACCCCATACTGGTTCTACTGGACCTCATACTGTGTATAAATGTTTTAGAGCCAGATTGGACCAAAAACACAAAAAACAAATATGTCTGGAGCTACAAAAAATGAAAAGTCTTGTATCAGCCTTAGAATGAAGATAACACATGCTACATGTTTCTATATTAGTTAGAACTGGGGGAAGATTTTTTTGTTCATTATGCACTTCCAGAAAAAAGTGGAAATGTCGAGAAAAAAATCTAAATTTTGAGAAAAAAGTGGAAATGTCGAGAAAAAAGTCGAAATGTTGAGGAAATAGTCAAAATTTTGTGAAAAAAGTCGAAATGTCAAGAAAATTAATTTAAATTTGAGAAAAAAGTCGAAATGTCGAGATTAATGTTGAAATAAAATATCGAGAAAAAAGTGGAAATGTCGAGAAAAAAGTCACAATTTCAAGAAAAAAGTTGAAATGTCGAGATTAAAAAAGGAAAAAAAGAAAAAAAAGAAAAAAGGAAAAAAAGAAAAAAAAAAAAAAAAAAGAAAAAGGGAAAAAGAAGAAAAAAAAGGAAAAAAATGACATTTTTTTTTTTTTTTTTTTTCAAACATTTTTGAAAAAGCTCCACGAGCCACTAGGGCGGCGCTAAAGAGCCCCATGCGGCTCTAGAGCCGCGGGTTCCCGACCCCTGGACTAGATGCTGCTGCGACGGATCCAGTAAAACTGGGAGGAACCCTGGAGGTATTTTGATCAGGATGTGTGGTTTAAACAGCAGATTATTATTGAATTGAACTAGGACTGGGCGATTTTGGACAAAAATAAAATCCAGATTTTTTTCTCTGAAACCCGATTTTCGATTTTGATTTCGATTTTTTTGGTAAAACTACAAAAGACAATGGAATAAATTGTTTCAAATATTTTATCTTTATTTTTAAAGAAAAATAGCAAACAAATTTCCCTATTGGGAATTAAGTGCAATTGAAAGATACTGTAAATCCTCCTTGAGTTTAGTAAAGTGACAACATTTAGCATTTTCTTGACTAAACAAAGATGACGAGCTCTGTCTGTAATGCAGCCAGCTGCAAAAAAGGAAAATCCATTTTCCGATTTTCCTTTTTTTAACATCGATTGTGATTAATACATCCGATTTAGATTTAAAATCGATTAATCGCACAGCCCTACATTGAACCAACACAACTCACCTTGGGCAGGGAATATTTGGGAAGCTTGATCTCGATGAAGGAATCTCTCTTGTAGGAGACGTAGTAGGTGGCTCGTCCTGAACCTGGAACCTGAAAAACACAATTTACCAGGAATTAGACCTGCAGGTCCTCTACAGACCACTAGGGTCCAGATCCAGACCTGCAGGTCCTCTACAGACCACTAGGGTCCAGATCCAGACCTGCAGGTCCTCTACAGACCACTAGGGTCCAGATCCAGACCTGCAGGTCCTCTACAGACCACTAGGGTCCAGATCCAGACCTGCAGGTCCTCTACAGACCACTAGGGTCCAGATCCAGACCTGCAGGTCCTCTACAGACCACTAGGGTCCAGATCCAGACCTGCAGGTCCTCTACAGACCACTAGAGTCCAGATCCAACTACAGTCCTATGGATTTTCAGAGCGATGGCACAAATAGTTTTTGCACGAACATTTCCAAATTTCCGAACTAATGGGGAGATTTTCCCATGTATTTGAATGGGGAAGAATTTCACACTGTGGGTGGGAGGAGGTTAAAAAAAATCACTTTTTTCTGAGTCACGTATCTTTCTCATACTTGCACGTAGAAATGTCATTCAAACTTCAAAACGGAGGAAAACTTCTCTTCTCTCTGCCAACCCCAAAGTTTTTCCTAAAATGTACACTTTTCAAGATATGAGCCCTCAAGCGAGGACTGGAAATCACTTTTTTTGTCAAATTTAGAGTGTGGGTGTCAGTTTTAGAGTGGCAGAAAGAGGGAAAAAATAACTTGAATTTTTATTTGTAACTCGAGCTCACGGCCAAACCGTAAAAGGTAGACAGATAATTTTTGGTCAGAATGTAGACATAGGTGTTGGGATTCATATAATGTGACTTTGACAGGCGGTGTATGCACAAAATTTAAACGGGGGGGCTAACAGCCACGCAAATTCCTGCCTCGGTCTCCATTGACTGCAATGTAATAAAAACTTTTCTTCAAAAAAATCTCACTTTGTTTTCGAACTGCCGTTACTCAGACATTTTAAGGAATATCTGAATAAGATTGTTAGAATCTGTCGGGTTCTGTGTCTCTAACAATGTCTTTATTTTTCTGCTAGGAGCTATGGTTTTCTCACAAATCTGAGTTCTTTGAGTACTTGTCACAAGGCAAAACTCTGGCGTTTTCTCACAGTGAACCTTCCTCCTGTTTCCTCTGACTTCTATAAATCATTTCTATAAATCATCACGTCTGTAAATCACTGATTCCTGGTTTCAGTTCTGAGGTTTCTCCGGTTTCTGCTGCTTCCAGCGGTGAATGAGAATGAAACTGTTAAATCTCTGCAATTACTGTCCGCTGGAGACGGGAGTCTCTGCGGAGTCGGAGTAAATAATCCTCAGCACAGGAAATGAAAATGCCGCTCGTAAATCTGGTGCCGTGACTCGGGTTCAGGATGTTCAGGATATCAGCGTCTCAGATTCCTCCCAGAATCTGATGGAGCAGCAGCAGGAGGAGCTGGTTCTTCTTCCACAGTCGTTATCGGTGTTTTCATTTTAGATATGATAACCAATACTGAGAAAAATAGTTTTTTATTTTTCTTACTTTTAGTTTTATTTTGAAAAACGACTGAAGGAATGATCCAGGTGCGTCCAGCTCTGAAACAGGAAGTGGCGGTTGGGTCAGTCAGAAACAGGAAGTGGCGGTTGGGTCAGTCAGAAACAGGAAGTGGCGGTTGGGTCAGTCAGAAACAGGAAGTGGGGTCAGTCAGAAACAGGAAGTGGGGTCAGTCAGAAACAGGAAGTGGAGTCAGCAAAAAAAGGCAAAAAAGGGGGAAAAAAGAGGGAAAAAATGAGGGAAAAGAAGAGGAAAAAAGAGAAAAAAAATGAAAAAAGAGGGAAAAAAAGGTGAAAAAAGGGGTAAAAAGAGGGAAAAAATGAGGAAAACAAGAGGGAAAAAACGAGAAAAAAAGGAAAAAAAGAGGGAAAAAAAGGCGAAACAGGAAGTGGCGCCCTGGTCAGTCAGAAACAGGAAGTGGTGTTTGTTAGAAACAGGAAGTGGCGTCGGGGTCAGTCAGAAACAGGAAGTGGTGTCAGTCAGAAACAGGAAGTGGGGTCAGTCAGAAACAGGAAGTGGTGTCAGTCAGAAACAGGAAGTGGGGTCAGTCAGAAACAGGAAGTGGTGTCAGTCAGAAACAGGAAGTGGCGCTCGGGTAAGTCAGAACCAGGAAGCAGTCCCCGGGTCGTACCTGGATGAAGATGTAGTCGTCCTGCACCACCAGGGAGCTGATGTCGATGTGTCCGGGGAACGGCTGGTTCCGGTCGGTCCTGGAGCAGGTCTGGGCCCGGCAGGTGACGTACTGCACGTCTGCGGGGAGCAGACAGCATGTTAGCATGCAGCGCTACAGCAGAGCGTCAGCCGCTACCGTCAGATCAAGTCTCCATCAGATCAAACACCGTCTTCACGTCTCAGCGGCTCCTTTTCCTAACCGACACTTTCTGGGCCAATTTACTGCTCTTTGTAGTACAAATAGCAGCAGCAGGTTTCTGTCACGATAACAACACAGAAGGATGTCGGCAGCTGCAGAGGTTTAACTCAGACGAGCAGTTTCCTCGTGTCTGACAGTAAAAACCTCCTCCAGCTGGTTGGAGCCGTACCAAAGATCTTCTATACAGAAGATATTTGCGTGCGTTTTGCGTGCATTTTTTCGTGCGTTTTTTCGTGCGTTCGTGAGTGCGTTCGTGCGTTTTTTTGTGCGTTTTTGCCTGCATTTGTGCGTTTTTTCGTGCGTTTTTTAGTGCGTTTGTGAGTTTTTTCATGCGTTCGTGCGTTTTTTCGTGCGTTCGTGCGTGTGTGCGTTTTTTCGTGCGTTCGTGCGCTTTTTCCTCAAAATTTAAACTTTTTCCTCAAAATTTCAACTTTTTTCTCGACTTTTTCCTCAAAATTTCAACTTTTTCCTCAAAATTTCAACTTTTTTCTCGACTTTTTCCTCAAAATTTCAACTTCTTCCTAATGTCATCATGTCATCATGTCCTCCTTGATCAAGGTAGCCTACTCTATACAGAACATAGCGCATTACCGTTACTACCAATGGTATGAAATGGCATCCACTTCCTGTCTCCTAAGTGGGCGTGGCCGCCCCTCTCCCCACATCGTTTTGGAACATATAACACTAGATACAGTACAACTTTCTTCCAAAAAGACTTACATAATAAAAATAACAGTATTATTAAGCAAAGAAGCAAGTTTTGTTTTAGTTTTAAACTTCATTTTATCCGATTTCATTTTATCCGATTTAAACTTAATTTTATCCGATGGATAAAATGACGAGAGTGTGTTGCTCAGACAGAGACAGGTCTCAAACAAAGTTAATTTTCTCCTAATTTGTCGGTCTGAAAATTACCATTTTGTTGTCTCTGCAAACGTCAGTTACGTCTCTGCTAACGTCAGTTACGTCTCTAACGTCAGTTACGTCTCTGCTAACGTCAGTTACGTCTCTGCTAACGTCAGTTACGTTGCTGCTAACGTCAGTTACGTCTCTGCAAACGTCAGTTACGTCTCTGCAAACGTCAGTTACGTCTCTGCAAACGTCAGTTACGTCTCTGCTAACGTCAGTTACGTCTCTGCAAACGTCAGTTACGTCTCTGCAAACGTCAGTTACGTCTCTGCTAACGTCAGTTACGTCTCTGCTAACGTCAGTTACGTCTCTGCAAACGTCAGTTACGTCAGTTACGTCTCTGCTAACGTCAGTTACGTCTCTGCTAACGTCAGTTACGTCTCTGCAAACGTCAGTTAAGTCTCTGCTAACGTCAGTTACGTCTCTGCTAACGTCAGTTATGTCTCTGATAACGTCAGTTACGTCTCTGCTAACGTCAGTTACGTCTCTGCTAACGTCAGTTACGTCTCTGCTAACGTCAGTTACGTCTCTGCTAACGTCAGTTACGTCTCTGCTAACGTCAGTTACGTCTCTGCTAATGTCAGTTTCGTCTCTGCTAACGTCAGTTACGTCGTTGCAAACGTCAGTTACGTCTCTGCTAACGTCAGTTACGTCTCTGCTAACGTCAGTTACGTCTCTGCTAACGTCAGTTACGTCTCTGCAAACGTCAGTTATGTCGTCTCTAACGTCAGTTACGTCTCTGCTAACGTCAGTTACGTCTCTGCTAACGTCAGTTACGTCTCTGCTAACGTCAGTTACGTCTCTGCAAACGTCAGTTACGTCTCTGCTAACGTCAGTTACGTCTCTGCTAACATCAGTTACGTCTCTGCTAACGTCAGTTACGTCTCTGCAAACGTCAGTTACGTCTCTGCTAACGTCAGTTACGTCTCTGCAAACGTCAGTTACGTCAGTTACGTCTCTGCTAACGTCAGTTACGTCTCTGCTAACGTCAGTTACGTCTCTGCAAACGTCAGTTAAGTCTCTGCTAACGTCAGTTACGTCTCTGCTAACGTCAGTTATGTCTCTGATAACGTCAGTTACGTCTCTGCTAACGTCAGTTACGTCTCTGCAAACGTCAGTTACGTCTCTGCTAACGTCAGTTACGTCTCTGCTAACGTCAGTTACGTCTCTGCTAACGTCAGTTACGTCTCTGCTAACGTCAGTTACGTCTCTGCTAACATCAGTTACGTCTCTGCTAACGTCAGTTACGTCTCTGCAAACGTCAGTTACGTCTCTGCAAACGTCAGTTACGTCTCTGCAAACGTCAGTTACGTCTCTGCTAACATCAGTTACGTCTCTGCTAACGTCAGTTACGTCTCTGCAAACGTCAGTTACGTCTCTGCTAACGTCAGTTACGTCTCTGCAAACGTCAGTTACGTCAGTTACGTCTCTGCTAACGTCAGTTACGTCTCTGCTAACGTCAGTTACGTCTCTGCAAACGTCAGTTAAGTCTCTGCTAACGTCAGTTACGTCTCTGCTAACGTCAGTTATGTCTCTGATAACGTCAGTTACGTCTCTGCTAACGTCAGTTACGTCTCTGCAAACGTCAGTTACGTCTCTGCTAACGTCAGTTACGTCTCTGCTAACGTCAGTTACGTCTCTGCTAACGTCAGTTACGTCTCTGCTAACGTCAGTTACGTCGTTGCAAACGTCAGTTACGTCTCTGCTAACGTCAGTTACGTCTCTGCTAACGTCAGTTACGTCTCTGCTAACGTCAGTTACGTCTCTGCAAACGTCAGTTATGTCGTCTCTAACGTCAGTTACGTCTCTGCTAACGTCAGTTACGTCTCTGCAAATGTCAGTTACGTCTCTGCTAACATCAGTTACGTCTCTGCGAACGTCAGTTACGTCTATGCAAACGTCAGTTATGTCGTCTCTAACGTCAGTTACGTCTCTGCTAACGTCAGTTACGTCTCTGCAAATGTCAGTTACGTCTCTGCTAACATCAGTTACGTCTCTGCGAACGTCAGTTACGTCTCTGCAAATGTCAGTTACGTCTCTGCTAACATCAGTTACGTCTCTGCGAACGTCAGTTACGTCTCTTACGTCAGTTACGTCTCTTACGTCAGTTACGTCTCTGCAAACGTCAGTTACGTCGTCTCTAACGTCAGTTACGTCTCTGCTAACGTCAGTTACGTCTCTAACGTCAGTTACGTCTCTGCTAACGTCAGTTACGTCTCTGCTAACGTCAGTTACGTCTCTGCTAACGTCAGTTACGTCTCTGCAAACGTCAGTTACGTCGTCTCTAACGTCAGTTACGTCTCTGCTAACGTCAGTTACGTCTCTGCAAATGTCAGTTACGTCTCTGCTAACGTCAGTTACGTCTCTAACGTCCGTTACGTCTCTGCAAACGTCAGTTACGTCGTCTCTAACGTCAGTTACGTCTCTGCTAACGTCAGTTACGTCTCTGCTAACGTCAGTTACGTCTGCAAACGTCAGTTACGTCTCTGCTAACGTCAGTTACGTCTCTGCTAACGTCAGTTACGTCTCTGCTAACGTCAGTTACGTCTGCAAATGTCAGTTACGTCTCTGCAAACGTCAGTTACGTCGTCTCTAACGTCAGTTACGTCTCTGCTAACAGTTAGTTACGTCTCTGCTAACGTCAGTTACGTCAGTTACGTCTCTGCAAACGTCAGTTATGTCTCTGCTAACGTCAGTTACGTCTCTAACGTCAGTTACACCAGTTCTTTGTTAGTAGAAACAGAAACTCCGGCTCCAGGACCTGAAGGACCTGGACCTCCCTGCAGCACCATCACATCCTGCTGAGGGGATACACTTACTTCCATCCGGGGTGTGGGCCTCCATGTGGACCAGATCCAGGTCCTCGTCAAGACCGGCAACAGACCTGGAGAACAGAGACGGAACACACGGAGGTACAAGATATCAGCTGAGATCCAGAGGAAATCAGGAATAAACAGGACTGGTGTTGGTCTGTAAGACCGACAACTACAAATATCCAACTAGCATCTCGCTAGCTCAGCTGCTGGGACTCCTGTTTTATATTTTAACGTCACACTTAAAAGTAACTCCACTTCTCTGTCACTCCAAACCAAAGACTCTGGTTCATCTTGGAAGTAACTGGAAGTTACTCGAGTCATTTGTTGATGTTTTTTTCCAGGATTCTGATTGGCTAGCATGACTTTATCTTCTCGTTACACTGCAATGTCGAAATGTCAAGATTAATGTTGAAGTACAATTTCGTGAATAAAGTTTAAATGTCGAGAAAAAAGTCGAAAATGTGTAGAAAAAAGTCGAAATATCGAGAAAAAAGTCGAAATGTCGAGAAAAAAAGTCGAAATGTGGAGAAAAAAGTTTAAATATCGAGAAAAAAGTTTAAATATCGAGAAAAAAGTCGAAATGTGGAGAAAAAAGTCGAAATATCGAGAAAAAAGTCGAAATGTCGAGAAAAAAGTTTAAATATCGAGAAAAAAGTTTAAATATCGAGAAAAAAGTCGAAATATCGAGAAAAAAGTCGAAATGTCGAGATTAATTTTGAAATACAATTTCGGGAAAAAAGTTGAAATGTCAAGATTAATGTTGAAATACAATTTTGTGAATAAAGTTTAAATGTCGAGAAAAAAGTTGAAATATCGAGAAAAAAGTTTAAATATCGAGAAAAAAGTCGAAATGTCGAGAAAAAAGTTGAAATGTGGAGAAAAAAGTTGAAATATCGAGAAAAAAGTCGAAATGTCAAGATTAATTTTGAAATACAATTTCGAGAAAAAAGTTGAAATGTCAAGATTAATGTTGAAATACAATTTTGTGAATAAAGTTTAAATGTCGAGAAAAAAGTCGAAATATCGAGAAAAAAGTCAAAATTTCGTGGAAAAAAGTAGAAATGTCGAGATTAATGTTGATTCAGTGCAGTGCAGGTTTGGCTGCTCATAGCACCTTAACAGATATTTATGCAGGTTCCTGGAAATGATGGTATTTTTCAAAACGTAGAGGGAGAAATATCCGTTTCTGTAAATCCCCATCTACGTGTAAACGTGGCCTCGGGTGTGTCGGCTCTTCTTCTGCTGTTTCCAGCTATATATATATATATATATATATATATATATATATATATATATATATATATATATATATATATATATATATATATATATATATATATATATATATATAGTAAAGGATTCATGCATTCATTCATGATGGGTTCTTCAGTGCAGGAGTGAGCAGCAGCAGCAGTGACGGGAAGGTTCCGGATCAGTTATCTCCGTAACTCCGTCCGTTTCCATATCTGCATGTCAGCACCAGCGGAACACCGCCGTCCTCCCGGCTGCTGCTGCCGGTGTTCAGGAACGGAATTAAACTTCCACACGCCTGATAACGAGCAGGGAGTGAAGCGCTGGTGCTGAATGTAAAGCAGGCGCTGAAGGAGGAGATTAATCTGTGATTTTATCAGCGGCTTCAGCCGTCAGTCAAACGCAGCCGCGCTGAGCTGGAAACAGCAGAAGAAGAGCCGGCACACCCGAGGCCACGTTTACACGTTTACACGTTTACACGTTTACACGCTTACACGTTTACACGCTTACACGTTTACACGTTTACACGTTTACACGCTTACACGTTTACACGTTTACACGTTTGCACGTTACACGTTTACACGTTACACGTTTACACGTTTACACGTTTACACGCTTACACGTTTACACGTTTACACGTTTACACGTTTACACGCTTACACGTTTACACGTTTACACGTTTACACGCTTACACGTTTACACGCTTACACGCTTACACGTTTACACGCTTACACGTTTACACGTTCACACGTTTACACGTTACACGTTTACACGTTACACGCTTACACGTTTACACGCTTACACGTTTACACGCTTACACGTTACACGTTACACGTTTACACGTTTACACGTTTACACGTTTGCACGTTTACACGTTTACGCGCTTACGCGTTTACACGTTTACACGCTTACACGCTTACACGCTTACACGTTTACACGTTTACACGTTTACACGTTTACACGCTTACACGTTTACACGTTTACACGTTTACACGTTTACACGTTTACACGTTTACACGCTTACACGTTTAAACGTTTACACGCTTACACGCTTACACGCTTACACGTTTACAGTTTACACGTTTACACGTTTACACGTTTACACGATTGCACGTTTGCACGTTTGCACGTTTACACGTTTACACGTTTACACGTTTGCACGTTTACACGTTAACACGTTTACACGTTTACACGTTTACACGTTTACACGTTAACACGTTTACACGCTTACACGTTTACACGTTTACACGTTACACGTTTACACGTTTACACTTTACACGCTTACACGTTTACACGCTTACACGATTACACGTTTACACGTTTACACGTTTACACGTTTACACGTTTACACGCTTACACGTTAACACGTTAACACGTTTACACGTTTACACGTTTACACGTTTACACGTTAACACGTTAACACGTTAACACGTTAACACGTTAACACGCTTACACGTTTACACGTTACACGTTACACGTTTACACGTTTACACTTTACACGCTTACACGTTTACACGCTTACACGATTACACGTTTACACGTTAACACGTTTACACGCTTACACGTTTACACGTTACACGTTTACACGTTTACACTTTACACGCTTACACGTTTACACGCTTACACGTTTACACGCTTACACGTTTACACGTTTACACGTTTACACGTTTACACGCTTACACGTTTACACGCTTACACGCTTACACGTTTACACGCTTACACGTTTACACGTTTACACATTTACACGCTTACACGTTTACACGTTTACACGTTTACCCGTTTACACGTTTACACGTTTACACGCTTACACGATTACACGTTTACACGTTTACACGCTTACACGTTTACACGCTTACACGATTACACGTTTACACGCTTACACGTTTACACGTTTACACGCTTACACGTTTACACGCTTACACGATTACACGATTACACGTTTACACGCTTACACGTTTACACGCTTACACATTTACACGCTTACACGATTACACGATTACACGCTTACACGATTACACGTTTACACGTTTACACGTTTAAACGCTTACACGTTTACACGCTTACACGCTTACACGTTTACACGTTTACACGTTACACGTTTACACGTTTACACGTTTGCACGTTTGCACGTTTACACGTTTACACGCTTACACGTTTACACGTTTACACGTCTACACGTTAACACGATTGCACGTTTACACGTTTACACGTTTACACGTTTACACGTTTACACGCTTACACGTTTACACGTTTACACGTTTACACGTTTACACGCTTACACGCTTACACGCTTACACGTTTACACGTTTACACGTTTACACGTTTACACATTACACGTTTACACGCTTACACGTTTACACGTTTACACGTTTACACGTTTACACGCTTCCACGCTTACACGCTTACACGTTTACACGTTTACACGTTTACACGCTTACACGTTTACACGTTTACAAGTTTACACGTTTACACGCTTACACGTTTACACGTTTACACGTCTACACGTTTACAAGTTTACACGTTTACACGCGTACACGTTTACACGTTTACACGCTTACACGTTTACACGTTTACACGCTTACACGCTTACACGTTTACACGTTTACACGCTTACACGTTTACACGTTTACTCGTTTACACGTTACACGCTTACACGTTTACACGCTTACACGTTTACACGTTTACACGTTTACACGCTTACACGCTTACACGCTTACACGTTTACACGTTTACACGCTTACACGTTTACACGCTTACACGTTTACACGCTTACACGTTTACACGCTTACACGTTTACACGCTTACACGTTTACACGTTTACACGTTTACACGTTTACACGCTTACACGTTTACACGTTTACACGCTTACACGTTTACACTTTACACGATTACACGTTTACACGTTTACACGTTTACACGCTTACACGTTTACACGTTACACGTTTACACGCTTACACGCTTACACGTTTACACGTTACACGTTTACACGCTTACACGATTACACGCTTACACGATTACACGTTTACACGTTTACACGCTTACACGATTACACGTTTACACGATTACACGTTTACACGTTTACACGTTTACACGTTTACACGCTTACACGCTTACACGTTAACACGTTTACACGTTTACACGTTTACACGCTTACACGTTTACACTTTACACGCTTCCACGCTTACACGTTTACACGCTTACACGCTTACACGTTTACACGCTTACACGATTACACGTTTACACGTTTACACGTTTACACGTTTACACGCTTACACGCTTACACGTTTACACGTTTACACGTTTACACGCTTACACGTTTACACGTTTACACGTTTACACGCTTACACGATTACACGCTTACACGTTTACACGTTTACACGTTTACACGCTTACACGTTTACACGTTTACACGTTTACACGTTTACACGCTTACACGTTTACACGCTTACACGTTTACACGTTTACACGCTTACACGCTTACACGATTACACGTTTACACGTTTACACGCTTACACGTTTACACGTTTACACGCTTACACGTTTACACGCTTACACGCTTACACGCTTACACGATTACACGCTTACACGTTTACACGCTTACACGATTACACGTTTACACGTTTACACGATTACACGTTTACACGATTACACGTTTACACGTTTACACGCTTACACGCTTACACGATTACACGTTTACACGTTTACACGTTTACACGTTACACGTTTACACGTTACACGTTTACACGCTTACACGTTTACACGCTTACACGCTTACACGTTTACATGCTTACACGTTTACACGTTTACACGCTTACACGTTTACACGTTTACACGTTTACACGTTTGCACGTTTGCACGTTTGCACGTTTGCACGTTTGCACGTTTGCACGTTTACACGTTTACACGTTAACACGATTACACGTTTACACGTTTACACGTTTACACGTTTACACGTTTACACGTTTACACATAGACGGGGATTTACAGAAACGGATATTTCTATTTATCTGTTAAGGTTTTATGAGCAGCCAAACCTGTGTTTCAACATTAATCTCGACATTTTGACTTTTTTCTGAACATTTTCGACTTTATTCATGAAATTTCGACTTTATTCTTGAAAATGTATTTCAACATTAATCTTGAAATTTCGACTTTTTTCTCGTCATTTCGACTTTTTTCTCGACATTTCGTCTTTTTTCTACAAAATTTAGACTTTTTTCTTGAAATTGTATTTCAACATTAATCTTGAAATTTTGACTTTTTTCACGAAATTTCGACTTTTTTCCACAAAATTTCGACTTTTTTCCACAAAATTTCGACTTTTTTCTCGTCATTTCGACTTTTTTCTCGAATTTTCGTCTTTTTTCCACAAAATTTCGACTTTTTTCTTGAAATTGTATTTCATTATTAATCTTGAAATTTTGACTTTTTTCACGAAATTTCGTCTTTTTTCAAAAAATTTCGACTTTTTTCACAAAATTGTATTTCAAGGAAGTTTGTGTCAGGTGACTCCGGATCTCCATCTTTTACACATAGCCGGGTATTTACAAAAACGGAAAAATACCATAATTCACATCAGATCGTTTTCAAAATCTCATCATTTCCAGGAACCCGCATAAATACACTGTTAAGGTGCTATGAGCAGCCAGACCTGCAGGGGGCAGTGTGAAATGCAAACCTCCACTTTGGCCGGAGTTTTCAGAAATGATGGTTTTTGGTAAATTTCAGCTTAGTTTTCGTGTAAAACGAACGGCCAAAATGCATGAAAACACCACTGTTTCTGCGACGTGTAAACAGGGCCTGAAACAGCAGAAGAAGTAATAGAGAATAAGAGCAATAGAATAAAGAAACCCACCAGTAGAAGCGGTTGGGGGTGACATGTTCGTGCATCAGCTGCCACTTCCTGCCAAAGTCCACGGAGCTGTAGAGCTGCAGAAACACAATATTATTATTGTATTAAACCATTGATTTGATTTGATTTGATTTGATTTATTTTGTACATGTAAAAAACAAAAATTCAAGAGAAGAGAAGAAAACAAAAAAAAGAATTTCATACTTTAACACTTGATATCTTGATTTACATGTGCAAAAAAGAGTATGAAGAAGTGTACATTTATTATTATTATTATTATTATTATTATTATTAGTAGTAGTAGTAGCAGTAGTAGTAGTAGTAGTAGTAGTAATATTATTATTTTTATTGTCATTATTAATGTCATTATTATTATTATTATTATTATTATTATTATTATTATTATTATTATTATTATTATTATTATTATTATTATTATAATATACTGTAGTTATACTAACACACATACATATACATACATACACATAGTTGAATATTTCTATATACAGGACTGTCTCAGCAAATTTGAATATTGTGATTTTCTGTAACGCAATTAAAAAAACAAAAATGTCATACATTCTGGATTCATTACAAATCAACTGAAATATTGCAAGCCTTTTATTATTTTTAATATTGCTGATTATGGTTTACAGTTTAAGATTAAGATTCACAGATATTTGGATATTTGAGTTTTCTTAAGATGTAAGCCATGATGAATCCAGAATGTATGATATTTTTGTTTTTTAATTGCATTACAGAAAATAAAGAACTTTATCACAATATTCTAATTTTCTGAGACAGTCCTGTATAATTAGCGGCCCATTTCTGAACATAAATATAAACCATCTCCTCGTGTAAAACACCAGCAGCATCATCGGGGATAAACTTCCCGTTGATCCAGATTTAACAGAGACTGAATCAGGATGTAAGAGTGTATGCAGCAGCCAGGTGCTGCTGATCATCTCCATTGATGAGCTGATCACCGGCAGAACTGCAGGTGTGTGTTAACACAACGCTAGCAGGGAAAGACATCAAGCGTGGCTGCACATTAGTCTGGAAAAGGCTTTTATAACCAATTTAAAACCATCTGGAGTTTCACTGTGAGGGCGATTGCTGGCGAGTGGAAACACATCCAGGACTAAAGTTCCTAGTGTCCAAAAACCCCAGACTTGTGGAACCAGGTCCTGGTTTCAGTTCCACTAGTCCTGGTTTCAGTTCTACTAGTCCTTGTTTCAGTTCTACTAGTCCTGGTTTCAGTTCTACTAGTCCTGGTTTCAGTTCTACTAGTCCTGGTTTCAGTTCTACTAGTCCTTGTTTCAGTTCTACTAGTCCTTGTTTCAGTTCTACTAGTCCTGGTTTCAGTTCTACTAGTCCTGGTTTCAGTTACTAGTCCTGGTTTCTACTAGTCCTGGTTTCTACTAGTCCTGGTTTCAGTTCTACTAGTCCTGGTTTCAGTTCTACTAGTCCTGGTTTCAGTTACTAGTCCTGGTTTCAGTTCTACTAGTCCTGGTTTCCACTAGTCCTGGTTTCAGTTCTACTAGTCCTGGTTTCAGTTCTACTAGTCCTGGTTTCTACTAGTCCTGGTTTCAGTTCTACTAGTCCTGATTTCTACTAGTCCTGGTTTCAGTTCTACTAGTCCTGGTTTCAGTTACTAGTCCTGGTTTCAGTTTTACTAGTCCTGGTTTCAGTTCTACTAGTCCTGGTTTCAGTTCTACTAGTCCTGGTTTCAGTTCTACTAGTCCTGGTTTCAGTTCTACTAGTCCTGGTTTCAGATCTACTAGTCCTGGTTTCAGTTCTACTAGTCCTGGTTTCAGTTCTACTAGTCCTGGTTTCTACTAGTCCTGGTTTCAGTTCTACTAGTCCTGGTTTCAGTTACTAGTCCTGGTTTCAGTTTTACTAGTCCTGGTTTCAGTTCTACTAGTCCTGGTTTCAGATCTACTAGTCCTGGTTTCAGTTCTACTAGTCCTGGTTTCAGTTCTACTAGTCCTGGTTTCAGTTCTACTAGTCCTGGTTTCTACTAGTCCTGGTTTCAGTTCTACTAGTCCTGGTTTCAGTTCTACTAGTCCTGGTTTCAGTTACTAGTCCTGGTTCCAGTTCTACTAGTCCTGGTTCAAGTTCTACTAGTCCTGGTTTCAGTTCTACTAGTCCTGGTTTCAGTTCTACTAGCCCTGGTTTCTACTAGTCCTGGTTTCAGTTCTACTAGTCCTGGTTTCAGTTACTAGTCCTGGTTTCAGTTCTACTAGTCCTGGTTTCAGTTCTACTAGTCCTGGTTTCAGTTCTACTAGCCCTGGTTTCTACTAGTCCTGGTTTCAGTTCTACTAGTCCTGGTTTCAGTTACAAGTCCTGGTTTCAGTTCTACTAGTCCTGGTTTCAGTTACTAGTCCTGGTTTCAGTTCTACTAGTCCTGGTTTCAGTTATACTAGTCCTGGTTTCAGTTCTACTAGTCCTGGTTTCAGTTACTAGTCCTGGTTTCAGATCTATTAGTCCTGGTTTCAGTTACTAGTCCTGGTTTCAGTTCTACTAGTCCTGGTTTAATCTCTACTAGTCCTGGTTTCAGTTCTACTAGTCCTGGTTTCAGTTCTACTAGTCCTGGTTTCAGTTCTACTAGTCCTGGTTTCAGGTCTACTAGTCCTGGTTTCAGATCTACTAGTCCTGGTTTCAGTTCTACTAGTCCTGGTTTCAGGTCTACTAGTCCTGGTTTCAGCTCAACTAGTCCTGGTTCCAGTTCTACTAGTCCTGGTTCCAGTTCTACTAGTCCTGGTTTCAGATCTACTAGTCCTGGTTTCAGTTCTACTAGTCCTGGTTTCAGGTCTACTAGTCCTGGTTTCAGCTCAACTAGTCCTGGTTCCAGTTCTACTAGTCCTGGTTCCAGTTCTACTAGTCCTGGTTTCAGTTCTACTAGTCCTGGTTTCAGTTCTACTAGCCCTGGTTTCTACTAGTCCTGGTTTCAGTTCTACTAGTCCTGGTTTCAGTTCTACTAGTCCTGGTTTCAGTTCTACTAGTCCTGGTTTCAGTTCTACTAGTCCTGGTTTCAGTTCTACTAGTCCTGGTTTCAGTTACTAGTCCTGGTTTCAGTTCTACTAGTCCTGGTTTCAGTTCTACTAGTCCTGGTTTCAGTTACTAGTCCTGGTTTCAGGTTTACTAGTCCTGGTTTTAGGTCTACTAGTCCTGGTTTCAGTTACTAGTCCTGGTTACAGTTACTAGTCCTGGTTTCAGTTCTACTAGTCCTGGTTTCAGGTCTACTAGTCCTGGTTTCTACTAGTCCTGGTTTCAGTTCTACTAGTCCTGGTTTCAGTTCTACTAGTCCTGGTTTCAGTTCTACTAGTCCTGGTTTCTACTAGTCCTGGTTTCAGTTACTAGTCCTGGTTTCTAATAGTCCTGGTTTCAGTTACTAGTCCTGGTTTCAGTTCTACTAGTCCTGGTTTCAGTTACTAGTCCTGGTTTCAGTTCTACTAGTCCTGGTTTCAGTTCTACTAGTCCTGTTTTCAGCTCTACTAGTCCTGGTTTCAGTTCTACTAGTCCTGGTTTGAGTTCTACTAGTCCTGGTTTCAGTTCTACTAGTCCTGGTTTCAGTTCTACTAGTCCTGGTTTCTACTAGTCCTGGTTTCAGTTCTACTAGTCCTGGTATCAGTTCTACTAGTCCTGGTTTCAGTTACTAGTCCTGGTTTCAGTTCTACTAGTCCTGGTTTCAGTTCTACTAGTCCTGGTTTCAGTTCTACTAGTCCTGGTTTCAGTTACTAGTCCTGGTTTCAGGTTTAGTAGTCCTGGTTTTAGGTCTACTAGTCCTGGTTTCAGTTCTACTAGTCCTGGTTTCAGTTACTAGTCCTGGTTTCAGTTCTACTAGTCCTGGTTTCAAGTTTACTAGTCCTGGTTTCTACTAGTCCTGGTTTCAGTTCTACTAGTCCTGGTTTCAGTTCTACTAGTCCTGGTTTCAGTTCTACTAGTCCTGGTTTCAGGTCTACTAGTCCTGGTTTCAGTTACTAGTCCTGGTTTCAGTTCTACTAGTCCTGGTTTCAGTTCTACTAGTCCTGGTTTCAGTTCTACTAGTCCTGGTTTCTACTAGTCCTGGTTTCAGTTCTACTAGTCCTGGTTTCAGTTACTAGTCCTGGTTTCAGTTCTACTAGTCCTGGTTTCAGATCTACTAGTCCTGGTTTCAGTTACTAGTCCTGGTTTCAGTTCTACTAGTCCTGGTTTCAGTTCTACTAGTCCTGGTTTCAGTTACTAGTCCTGGTTTCAGTTCTACTAGTCCTGGTTTCAGTTCTACTAGTCCTGGTTTCAGATCTACTAGTCCTGGTTTCAGATCTACTAGTCCTGGTTTCAGATCTACTAGTCCTGGTTTCTACTAGTCCTGGTTCCAGTTCTACTAGTCCTGGTTCCAGCTCTACTAGCCCTGGTTTAAGTTCTACTAGTCCTGATTTCAGTTCTACTAGTCCTGGTTTCAGTTCTACTAGCCCTGTTTTCTACTAGTCCTGGTTTAAGTTCTACTAGTCCTGGTTTCAGTTCTACTAGTCCTGGTTTCAGTTCTACTAGTCCTGGTTTCAGATCTACTAGTCCTGGTTTCATCTCTACTAGTCCTGGTTTCAGTTCTACTAGTCCTGATTTCAGATCTACTAGTCCTGGTTTCAGATCTACTAGTCCTGGTTTCAGTTACTAGTCCTGGTTTCAGTTCTACTAGTCCTGGTTTCAGATCTACTAGTCCTGGTTTCAGTTCTACTAGTCCTGGTTTCAGATCTACTAGTCCTGGTTTCAGTTCTACTAGTCCTGGTTTCAGTTCTACTAGTTCTGGTTTCAGTTCTACTAGTTCTGGTTTCAGTTCTACTAGTCCTGGTTTCAGTTCTACTAGTTCTGGTTTCAGTTCTACTAGTCCTGGTTTCAGTTACTAGTCCTGGTTTCATCTCTACTAGTCCTGGTTTCAGTTACTAGTCCTGGTTTCAGTTCTACTAGTCCTGGTTTCAGTTCTACTAGTCCTGGTTTCAGTTCTACTAGTCCTGGTTTCAGGTCTACTAGTCCTGGTTTCAGTTACTAGTCCTGGTTTCAGTTCTACTAGTCCTGGTTTCTACTAGTCCTGGTTCCAGTTCTACTAGTCCTGGTTTCAGTTACTAGTCCTGGTTTCAGGTCTACTAGTCCTGGTTTCAGTTCTACTAGTCCTGGTTTCAGTTCTACTAGTCCTGGTTTCTACTAGTCCTGGTTTCAGTTCTACTAGTCCCGGTTTCAGTTCTACTAGTCCTGGTTTCAGTTCTACTAGTCCTGGTTTCTACTAGTCCTGGTTTCAGTTCTACTAGTCCTGGTTTCAGTTCTACTAGTCCTGGTTTCAGTTCTACTAGTCCTGGTTTCAGTTCTACTAGTCCTGGTTTCAGTTCTACTAGTCCTGGTTTCAGTTACTAGTCCTGGTTTCAGTTACTAGTCCTGGTTTAAGCTTCACTAGTCCTGGTTTCAGTTCTACTAGTCCTGGTTTCAGTTCTACTAGTCCTGGTTTCAGGTCTACTAGTCCTGGTTTCAGTTCTACTAGTCCTGGTTTCAGTTACTAGTCCTGGTTTCAGTTACTAGTCCTGGTTTCAGTTACTAGTCCTGGTTTCTACTAGTCCTGGTTTCAGTTCTACTAGTCCCGGTTTCAGTTCTACTAGTCCTGGTTTCAGTTCTACTAGTCCTGGTTTCTACTAGTCCTGGTTTCAGTTCTACTAGTCCTGGTTTCAGTTCTACTAGTCCTGGTTTCAGTTCTACTAGTCCTGGTTTCAGTTCTACTAGTCCTGGTTTCTACTAGTCCTGGTTTCAGTTCTACTAGTCCCGGTTTCAGTTCTACTAGTCCTGGTTTCAGTTCTACTAGTCCTGGTTTCTACTAGTCCTGGTTTCAGTTCTACTAGTCCTGGTTTCAGTTCTACTAATCCTGGTTTCAGTTCTACTAGTCCTGGTTTCAGCTCTACTAGTCCTGGTTTCAGCTCTACTAGTCCTGGTTTCAGTTCTACTAGTCCTGGTTTCAGGTCTACTAGTCCTGGTTTCAGGTCTACTAGTCCTGGTTTCAGCTCCACTAGTCCTGGTTTCAGTTCTACTAGTCCTGGTTTCAGTTACTAGTCCTGGTTTCAGTTCTACTAGTCCTGGTTCCAGTTCTACTAGTCCTGGTTTCAGTTACTAGTCCTGGTTTCAGTTCTACTAGTCCTGGTTTCAGTTCTACTAGTCCTGGTTTCAGTTACTAGTCCTGGTTTAAGCTTCACTAGTCCTGGTTTCAGTTCTACTAGTCCTGGTTTCAGTTCTACTAGTCCTGGTTCCAGTTCTACTAGTCCTGGTTTCAGTTCTACTAGTCCTGGTTTCAGTTCTACTAGTCCTGGTTTCAGTTACTAGTCCTGGTTTCAGTTACTAGTCCTGGTTTAAGCTTCATTAGTCCTGGTTTCAGTTCTACTAGTCCTGGTTTCAGTTCTACTAGTCCTGGTTTCAGTTCTACTAGTCCTGGTTTCAGTTCTACTAGTCCTGGTTCCAGTTCTACTAGTCCTGGTTTCAGATCTACTAGTCCTGGTTTCTACTAGTCCTGGTTTCAGTTCTACTAGTCCTGGTTTCAGTTACTAGTCCTGGTTTCAGTTCTACTAGTCCTGGTTTCAGTTCTACTAGCCCTGGTTTCAGTTCCACTAGTCCTGGTTTCAGTTACTAGTCCTGGTTTCAGTTCTACTAGTCCTGGTTCCAGTTCTACTAGTCCTGGTTTCAGTTCTACTAGTCCTGGTTTCAGTTCTACTAGTCCTGGTTTCAGTTACTAGTCCTGGTTTCAGTTACTAGTCCTGGTTTAAGCTTCATTAGTCCTGGTTTCAGTTCTACTAGTCCTGGTTTCAGTTCTACTAGTCCTGGTTTCAGTTCTACTAGTCCTGGTTTCAGTTCTACTAGTCCTGGTTCCAGTTCTACTAGTCCTGGTTTCAGTTCTACTAGCCCTGTTTTCTACTAGCCCTGGTTTCAGTTCTACTAGTCCTGGTTTCTACTAGTCCTGGTTTCAGTTCTACTAGTCCTGGTTTCAGATCTACTAGTCCTGGTTTCAGTTCTACTAGCCCTGATTTGACATCCAGGGTTTTATTTTCCAGTCTTGTGTAAAATCCTGCAGTAAATGTGGATTAGTGGATTTGTCACCGGTCCGTTGATTCCATTGGCTTCTCTGTTCCATCTTCATTTACAGTTTTCTGCTAACATCCAGTTCACCCTTAATTACCTTTTATTTAGGTCCCAGATTTATTCAGATACAGCTTTTGGCCGCAGAGATGAACACATGAAACGGGCCTCGTTACAGAGACGCCGTCAGCGGTGGAGACAGAAACCTGGACCGGTCTGAGCTCTGCTGTCTTTTCCCACGTGTTTCCATGGAAACAGGGAAACAGTCGGATGGGAGAGCTGCAGAGCCGGAGAGCAGCGGGGGCAACGATCCTTTCTTAGCCACTTCAACTTCCTGCCCTGGGGTGGACTCCAAAACTAAAAGCCATTACAGGACTTTATTTATTTATCTTATTTATCTTACCTGTCGTAGTATACAGGCTCAGAAATATTTTCTATATACATATATACATACATATATACATATATATATATATATATATATATATATATATATATATATATATATATATATATATATATATATATATATATATATATACATATATATATATATATATATATATATATATATATATATATATATATATATATATATATATATATATATATATAAATGAATATTTATTAGAAATGGTTATTGGTGCAAACTATGATAACTATACTATCATAAAATGTATGTACATATTGTTTTTTGTTTTTTGTATTGTTTTTATTTGTATCTAATATTATATTTAAACGGAATTACTTTTTATCTTTTTTTATTTTCTGCTTTTCCTTTCTTTTTTTATATGTATGTAACTTCTGTTAAACGCAACTACATATATAGATAAATATATATACATATATATTTTTTTATTTCTTGTTCTACATTTATATATATATATATATATATATATATATATATATATATATATATATATATATATATATATATATATATATATATATATATATATATATATATATATTAATGTATGTATATAGGTTTTTACCAACCACTCACTCACTCACTCATCTTCTCCCGCTTCATCCGTTACCGGGTCGCGGGGGCAGCAGCCTCAGCAGGGATGCCCAGACTTCCCTCACCCCAGACACCTCCTCCAGCTCTTCCGGGGGGAGTCCGAGGCGTTCCCAGGCCAGCCGAGAGACATAGTCTCTCCAGCGTGTCCTGGGTCTTCCCCGGGGTCTCCTCCCGGTGGGACATGCCTGGAACACCTCCCTAGGGAGGCGTCCAGGAGGCATCCGGTACAGATGCCCAAGCCACCTCAGCTGACTCCTCTCAATGTGGAGGAGTAGCGGCTCGACTCCGAGCTCCTCCCGGGTGACCGAACTCCTCACCCTATCTCTAAGGGAGCGTCCAGCCACCCTGCGGAGGAAACTCATCTCGGCCGCTTGTATCCGCGATCTTGTCCTTTCGGTCACTACCCAAAGTTCATGACCATAGGTGAGGGTAGGGGCGTAGATTGACCGGTAAATCGAGAGCTTCGCCTTTCGACTCAGCTCCCTCTTTACCACGACGGTCCAGTACATCGACCGCATTACTGCGGACGCTGCACCGATCCGCCTGTCAATCTCACGCTCCATTGTTCCCTCACTCGTGAACAAGATCCCGAGATACTTGAACTCCTCCACCTGAGGCAGGACTTCTCCACCCACCCGGAGAAGGCATGCCACCCTTTTCCGGTCGAGAACCATGGCCTCGGTCTTGGAGGTGCTGATTCTCATCCCTGCCGCGTCGCACTCGGCCGCAAACCGCCCCAGCACATGCTGGAGGTCCCGGTCTGATGAAGCCAACAGGACAACATCATCTGCAAAAAGCAGAGATGAAATCCTGAGGTTCCCAAACCGGATCCCCTCCGGCCCCTGGCTGCGCCTAGAAATCCTGTCCATAAAAATTATGAACAGGACCGGTGACAAAGGGCAGCCCTGCCGGAGTCCAACATGCACCGGGAACAAGTCTGACTTACTGCCGGCAATGCGAACCAGACTCCTGCTTCGATCATACAGAGACCGGACAGCCCTTAGTAGAGGGCCCCGGACTCCATACTCACTCAGCACCCCCCACAGAATGGCACGAGGGACACGGTCAAATGCCTTCTCCAGATCCACAAAGCACATGTAGACTGGTTGGGCAAATTCCCATGAACCCTCGAGCACCCTGCGGAGGGTATAGAGCTGGTCCAGTGTTCCACGACCGGGACGAAAACCGCATTGTTCCTCCTGAATCCGAGGTTCGACTATCGGCCGTAATCTCCTCTCCAGTACCCTGGCGTAGACTTTCCCCGGGAGGCTGAGAAGTGTGATCCCCCTGTAGTTGGAACACACTCTCCGGTCCCCCTTTTTAAACAGAGGGACCACCACCCCGGTTTGCCACCCCAGCGGTACTGTCCCCTTCCTCCATGCAATGTCGCACAGGCGTGTCAGCCAAGACAGCCCTACGACATCCAGAGACTTGAGGTACTCAGGGCGAATCTCATCCACCCCCGGTGCCCGGCCACCGAGGAGCTTACGAACCACCTCGGTGACCTCGGCTTGGGTGATGGATGAGCACGCCTCCGAGCCCCAACCCTCTGCTTCCTCAGTGGAAGGCATGTCAGTCGGGTTAAGGAGATCCTCAAAGTATTCCTTCCACCGTCCGACAATGTCCCCAGTCGAGGTCAACAGCTCCCCACCAGCACCATAAATGGTGCCGGCAGAGTACTGCTTCCCCCTTCTGAGGCGCCGAACGGTCCTCCAGAATTTCCTCGAGGCCGACCGAAAGTCCTCCTCCATGGCCTCCCCGAACTCCTCCCAGACCCGAGTTTTTGCCTCCAAGACTGCCCGAGCCGCGGCCCGCTTGGCCTGCCGGTACCTATCTACTGCGTCAGGAGTCCCACCGGCCAACATAGCCCGGTAGGACTCCTTCTTCAGTCTGACGGCATCCTGTACTTCCGGTGTCCACCACCGGGTTCTAGGATTGCCGCCACGACAGGCACCGGAGACCTTGCGTCCGCAGCTTCGAGCCGCCGCGTTGACAATGGAGGCAGAGAACATGGTCCACTCGGACTCGATGTCCCCCGCCTCCCCCGGGATCCGAGAGAAGCTCTCCCGGAGGTGGGAGTTGAAGATGTCCCTGACAGAGGGCTCAGCCAGACGTTCCCAACAGACCCTCACAATCCGTTTGGGTCTGCCCGGTCTGTCCAACCTCCTCCTCCGCCAGCGCATCCAACTCACCACCAGGTGGTGATCAGTTGACAGCTCAGCCCCTCTCTTCACCCGAGTGTCCAAGACATGCGGCCGAAGGTCAGATGAAACGACAACAAAGTCGATCATTGACCTCCGGCCTAGGGTGTCCTGGTGCCACGTGCACTGATGGACACCCTTATGCCTGAACATGGTGTTCGTGATGGACAAACTGTGACTCGCACAGAAGTCCAACAACAAAACACCACTCGGGTTCAGATCGGGGAGGCCGTTCCTCCCAATCACGCCTCTCCAGGTATATGTATGTAACCAACCAGGTATTAATCACTTATATATATATATATATATATATATATATATATATATATATATATATATATATATATATATATATATATATATATATATATATATGTATATATATGTATCCTCCTCCACCGCAGCAGCAGCAGCAGCATCAGCAGCAGCATCAGCAGCAGCAGCAGCAGCAGCAGCAGCAGCAGCATCAGCAGCAGCAGCAGCAGCAGCAGCATCAGCATCAGCATCAGCAGCAGCATCAGCAGCAGCAGCAGCATCAGCAGCAGCATCAGCATCAGCATCAGCATCAGCAGCAGCAGCAGCAGCAGCAGCATCAGCCGGCTGGCGCTAATTGGCTGGTTAAAGCCGGTTTGTTAGCGGGCCGTTCTGCCACCGCAGGCGTTTTCACAGCCGGCAGTGGCAGAACAAAGGAAGTGATTCTGATCCGAGACGTTTTCCTGTGTCAGATCTTTGGTTTGTGTTCAGGGAAGCGCTGGATGATTTCCTTGGAAACATCCGTCCGCAGAGACGCCAGCACTTCTTCCTTTAGTGTAATTGATTTCCAGGGCTTGACAGCCGTCATTTATCTTTCATCCTGATTCATATTTCATCCCCGAGCCCGGAGTGGTCTCACGTCGGGGTTTTTAATAGCTCAGTATCAACATCTTCCTGCATCCGTTCAGCCGTTAGACATGAGAAACAGGCCATGACACTTCTCCATCACTCCGTCACGCACCCACGCTGACAGGAAAACCAGGTTCATCTCTCATGTCATCATCAGCTTCTATCAGCGTTTAAACCCTAAAGATAATTCTGAGAAGGATAAGTGCTGAAACCAGGACTAGTAGAACCTAAACCGTTTTTGCTACGTCTAAACGGGGCCTAAATAATCTGATTTGGACAACAAAGGGCCCCACGTAGCAAAAACGGTGGCGTTTTCATGCGTTTTGGCCATTGGTTTACACGAAAATGAAGCTCAAAGTCACAAAAAATGATAATTTCTGAAAACTCCAAAGTGGAGATTTGCAAAAAGTCTGTCTTCACGTTTGCTTGTAAACGGAGAGAAACGGACATTTAGGCTTCAGAACGTCACAATATGAGACAGAAACCTCATCAGCGTCATGAGTGACACCTGTGGTTACAATTCGTTTGGCCACCGTCAATATTTTCTTGTATTTCACTTGTTTTATATTCTAACGTCACACTTAAAAGTAACTTTGTTGATGTTTTTTTCCAGGATTCCGATTGGCTAGCATGACCTTATGCTTCTCGTTACACTGCAATGTCAAAATGTCGAGATTAATGTTGAAATACAATTTTCAAGAATAAAATCGAATTTCGTGAAAAAAGTCGAAATGTCGAGAAAAAGGTTGAAATGTCAAGATTAATGTTGAAATACAATTTCGTGAATAAAGTCGAAATTTCGAGAAAAAAGTCGAAATGTCGAGATTAATGTTGTGCAGTGTATGCACTGGTTAAAATTAATTTTCACACATTTAACAATTATATATTTAAAATATATTTACACAAATGTGTGTATCATGCCCTTAAACTACTATGTCTACTCTCATTTTAGTATTAACAACCTCCATTTCTGTAAAAAAAAAACAATATTAGCTAAGAACTACATTTCCCTAGAGTCATGCTATACAGCTTTATGCTAATCAGCGCCATATTTGTAGTCACATTGGTTTGGTTAACCCTGACGTATAAAAACGTTTTAAAAAACATATATCAATTGAATATATTTATTATGTAGTGCATCTGAAATAGTAACTACATTTTATAGAGATGATGTATGTTAAGGAATTGTAAATATGTTTATTTAGGATAGTTTATTTAACATCATGTAACTGACTGATGTATTCACAGTAACAAACAGTAACTTGCACGTCCAAAACTAATAACTTAGCCACTATAATAAACAATAATATATAAATAATAATAATGTAATAATCCGTGTATATATCACGACAACAGATCCCATTGACTTCGCATAGTACCGTACTATATATTTCCGTGCTGGTGCCACGGAAAATAGTGGTGAGAGGTCGTGGGCATTTCACGGATTTTTGTGAGATCAGGTTGTCTCTGACCGGACTCAAAGCCGCCAGACGAGGACCGAAGCATTCGGGACGAGATCTTTTTAAAAAGATTTGAATAAAAGCGGCTGGTATGAAGAGACTCGGGGCAGCAGACAACAATAGCAGCTTTATTAGGAATGTTACAACATTGAAAATGCTAATTCTTTTCAGGGAGTCGATGCAGATGAAAAGAAAGAATAAAAAAAGCCGTCCTGAATAACGTCCTCTCCTGCTGCTCTGAATACTTGATCATATCTGAGAACATTTACCAGGATACGACTCAGGGAGGAATTATTAACGGCATAAATTTACATCATTAGTCATTAAGTCCAACAACCTTTGAATGTTGAAGGACTGAAGAGAATTAATCCATCCATCATCCATCAATCATCCATCCATCATCCATCATCCATCCATCATCCATCCATCCATCCATCCATCATCCATCCATCATCCATCATCCATCCATCATCCATCATCCATCCATCATCCATCCATCATCCATCCATCATCCATCCATCATCCATCATCCATCCATCCATCCATCATCCATCATCCATCCATCATCCATCCATCATCCATCCATCATCCATCATCCATCCATCATCCATCCATCATCCATCATCCATCCATCATCCATCATCCATCCATCATCCATCATCCATCCATCATCCATCCATCATCCATCATCCATCCATCATCCATCCATCATCCATCCATCATCCATCATCCATCCATCATCCATCCATCATCCATCCATCCATCCATCCATCCATCATCCATCATCTATCCATCCATCCATTAATCATCCATCCATCATCCATCCATCCATCCATCATTCATCCATCCATCCATCCATCCATCCATCCATCATCCATCATCCATCCATCCATCCATCCATCATCCATCATCCATCCATCATCCATCCATCATCCATCCATCCATCCATCCATCATCCATCATCCATCATCCATCCATCATCCATCCATCATCCATCATCCATCCATCCATCCATCATACATCCATCCATCCATCATCCATCCATCATCCATCATCCATCATCCATCCATCATCCATCCATCCATCCATCATCCATCATCCATCCATCATCCATCCATCCATCATCCATCAATCCATCATCCATCCATCATCCATCCATCAATCCATCCATCCATCCATCCATCATCCATCATCCATCCATCATCCATCCATCATCCATCATCCATCATCCATCCATCATCCATCATCCATCATCCATCCATCCATCCATCATCCATCCATCTATCCATCATCCATCCATCATCCATCATCCATCATCCATCCATCATCCATCCATCCATCCATCCATCTATCTGTCATCCATCCATCCATCAATCATCCATCCATCCATCCATCTGGAATCTCAGGTGTTTATTTAGAGTCCTGGGGCCTCATTTATAAAAGAGTGTGTAGGATTCATACTAAAAGTGCACGTAAAGCCAAAAGTCGAAAATGGCGGGCGCAAAAAAAAAATCTGGATTTATAAAACCGTGTGCATGCACACTTGCACGCAATGTTCGCTTTATAAATCACAGTCCAGCTGGAAGGTTGCGCAGCTGAATCCGCCTCATATCCCGCCCTCTACACGCCCACTTTATACCATAAATGGGCAATGCAAAGTAGTATTTGCATATGAATGAGCCTGCTGAGCATGTGCAGCGCCACCTGCAGTCTGTTTCTGCTGCGCGTCAGGATGAATGAGACGTGTCGAGCCACCGTGCCACTGAATTTCACGGAGACTGAGATGGAGATGTTATGGTTGAGGTGGAGGACAGGAAAACCACATTATTCGGTGGTCACAGTAAAAGTATAAATAGTATATAAATAGTATTAAATAAAGCAAGTGAAAATAAAACGCTGTGAGGCGCAAGGGCGCAATTTCCACTGGGAACAGGGGGGGCATGTCCCCCCCACTTTTCAAACTCATGTTTTTGTCCCCCCCACTTTTTACAGTTTAAGAACTAACGGTAGGCTCATCCTGTAATTACAAATCATCAAGACACTCTGTGCGAAGACGGGACGGCAGCCCCGCTCCCCCTCCCCTCCCCTCCCCTCTCCCCTCATTTCTGCCAAGGCTGATTTATGGTTCCGCGTTACACCAACGCAGAGCCTACAGCGTAGGTTATGCGGCCCGCACACCGTACAGGGCGCGTCGCTGCGTAACCTACGGCGTAGGCTCTGCGTCGATTTAACGTGGATCCATAATTTAGGCATAATTAAGCTTAACTAGTGTGTGTGTGTGTGACAGACGTCCATGGGACAATTGTGAAATACGGAATAAACTGCGTTCCGTATTTTTTCAATACGGAACGCAACTTTTAATTCCCAATTACTTAACTTTTCCGTATTTCAAGGGACGGGTGGCGAGCCCACTCACCGCGGCTGCAGTCAGAGTCCTGACTGACGCTGAGCTTCAAACACAGAGGGAAACGATCAGCGCTATTATATTATAAGTCTGATATGTGATGACATTATTGAGAGTATGACATGAATCTGGCTTCATTTCACCACCTCACCGCCTGCGTCGCCAGTGTCTTAAGTAAGTTCCTACGGGAGGGTCAGGGTTGCCGTAGGGATACGCAGATTTTTCGGTTAGTTTTTTCTTTTTTAAATCCCAACCTTTGCATGAAAGTTTGCTTGCGCATCTTTCAAGCCCTGTTTTGTGCGCAAGCGAGCTTTATAGATGAGGCCCCAGATATATTTCTTGTTGAGGAATTAGACGTGTTATTTTACGGCAGGAATCCCTGAAATGCGGCTCGTTAGGACGAGGTGAAGCGTCGATCAGCAGAAATGGACAGTTCCTGACGGTTCCCAGCCACCATGTTTCCTGCCGTGGTAAAACTGTCCCCAGAGAAGCAGCGTTTTCTTTATCGTACTTTATCGACGTGTCAGGGAAGAACAGAAGCTTCCAGAAGGGAGTACTTAAGTCTTTTCCCCCTGAGTCTCGTCTCATCACAAACCCACTCCTTCTCCTGCACAGTTTGTCTGTTTTGCAGCCTCTTTGTGCCGACTGCCACCCAGAAAGAAGAGAATAAGACCTGGGGATGAGGGCCAGGTGGAACTGCACTGCTGCTGGCACATTTACTTTCACAAAGAAACTTCAAATTAACATTCTGGATGGCCCCACATGAAGACTGAAACTGCTCACTGCATAGACGGCGGAGGAAAGACTGATTTAAGAACCTTTAAGAACAGAGAATACTCTAGAGCAGGGGTCGCCAACCCAAAATGTTTTAGAGCCATATTGGACCAAAAACACAAAAAACAATTAAAGCTGCAGCAGTGATGAACGGATGAACGTTCCTCCACCCTTGTGCATGTTCAGGCTGCAGTGGAAGCTTGTATGACTTTCATGTAGATTCTTCAGGCCTGGACATTTAGTGGATGAAACCACCCACGACTCTCTATATCAAACCATTCAAGTTATGGCAGAAAATAGGATCTATCAAATATCGACCAATCAGAAGAAGGGGCCGAGATAATTCAGGCCAATGAAGGTGAAGGAGTCAAAACCTCAAACAGTAATTACAGCACATAATTTGATGAAATATGTATATCTGACCAAAAGGTGGCGCTATGGAGTTCATCCAAGATTGTAGCCTGATTACATGTATTGATTTTGGCTAAAATTGGACAAAGTATGTGCTCTAACAAAGACGCGCTTTGATAAAAACTTAGTTTTCTCTGTCAGTCATCGTCAATGTCTTACCTATTATCTGACCAGCTTTGAGATCATTAAACTGATCTCGCTTGGAGCAAAGATGCATACTAGAAGACATGACAATTCCTGGTGCCAACAGGTGGCGCTACAACCGATCCTCAATATTCCACCATAGATGTCTTCAGGCTCAGTCTACAATCATGCACATACGTTTTCAACCACATCAAATCATGTATTGCTGAATTACAGCCAATTGATGTATCATGGCGAACCTTAAAAATGACCTCAAACTTCGCCGGATCAGTACGGTCACGCCCTCTGGTAAAAACTTAAAAGCTTCGCAATTTAGCATCGACTCTAGCATCGCATGTGTATAGATTGTACAAACCAAGTTGTGAGCCAATCCGATAAAATCTCTAGGAGAAATTTGTTAAAATACGAGGCCTGGAAATGACCGGAATTCATGAAAAATGACATTTTCTGTTCAAAATGCCGGACCTCCTGTGTAACTTAGAGCATGGGTCCAAGAGACTTTTTTGTAGGGCTTTGTATGATATAATAGACACATAAATGTCATTGCTGTAAGTCAAACCATATTGTGGGGCTCGTCGAAAAACATAAAATAGGTGGCGCTATAGAGCCCATTCTTGTGGACCCATGCCTGTCGCCCATAAAATACGTAATTTTTTGCGACTCTGGAAGCGTGTGCAAAATTTGGTGAGTTTTGGGGAACTATCAAATATGGACCAATCGGATGAAGCGTGGACGCGCTTTTTGGTGTCTAGCATCGCCACGGTAACATTTTTGAAAGAAAAAGTAATGCGCGTTGTCGCAGGATGGAGACGCACATTTTGATGTATAACACACCTGGGTGCACATTACAGTTCGGGCCGTATTAACTGCCGAAGGAATGGCATAAATTGCGCCAAAATTACACAATGAATTCAAAATGTTCAAAATGGCCGACTTTCTGTTCGGTTTGGGCCATGGCGCCAAGAGACTTTTCTTTAAGTTGTGACCTGATACAGGTGTGTACCAATTTTCGTGCATGTACGTCAAACTGTATTGTGGGGCTTGAGGCACAAAGTTTTCTAGGGGGCGCTGTTGAGCCATTTTGCCAAACCATGAAATATCAAATTTTTCGCCAGGCCTGGCTTGCGTGCCAAATTTGGTGACTTTTCGGGAACGTTTAGGGGGAAAAAAAGGCCCTCCTTTCGTCAGAAGAAAGAAAGAAAGAAAGAAAGAAAGAAAGAAAGAAAGAAAGAAAGAAAGAAAGAAAGAAAGAAAGAAAGAAAGAAAGAAAGAAAGAAAGAAAGAAAGAAAGAAAGAAAGAAAGAATTCCTACAGATACTGTAAGTGCTCGGGCCCTAATAATAAACACCACAAATACAATAGGGTCCTCGCGCCTTCAGTATTCGGGGCCCTAAATATGTCAGTCATGACTTGTTGTGAGTCTAAATGGGTAGAAATACTCCAAAGATCCAACAGATTTTAGACAGAACCTGCAGAGAGAAGTGTTAGTTGTCAATCACAGCTGCTTATCAGCCTCTGGAAATAAGTGTATCACGTTCAGACTAGGAGATCTGAAATGAGGCTACGGGGTTATCTTTGTCCTGGAGAGCTAATTATCTAAAAGTGGGTCCAGCTGGGTTGGTCTGCAGGTTCCATGGTGGTCCTGCCTCTGTTTACCTGGTCACCACCAGTATTCCTAACAAGGTTCCGTAATACCCACACCATCCGGGACAATTTACTCATTTTAAGCCCAAACCCACCCTGTTCTGAATTAACCTTCCTCTTTACGGAGTCCACATGGACCTGCCGGCTGGTTTGCAGCATGTGGGACAAAAGAACAGATTTGGATTTTGGACCCTTTATGTACTGATTTAGTGGTTGGGGTAGGGTAACTTTATTGGTACCCGAAGGTAGATTTGTTTGCAGGTAAAAAGTAGAAACTTACAAAAACCATACAGTACAGTGAAAGTGACAAGACAAACAGGAGAATAACTAAACAAAACATTGACGCACAAACAAAACAAATGCTCCAGATTGAACATCTAAAATGGGAAAGAGCTGTTGTGCGATCGACTGTACTCATAGATTTAGCAAGAAATCGGAGTTATCGTTTTACAGACTGCTGAAAAATAAGCTTAAAAGAGACAAATGGATCTCTGCAATTCACAGAAACAACTGGATTCCAGGCACCGAAACGTGGATTTGTGGTTCCCGTTTTGTATCAGGTAATGTTGGATTTTTGGGTAGCTAACGTTAAACGGTCAAATCATAAAGTAAAGTGTCCTCATCACTTTAATTTCTACAACAAATCCTGCCTTGAAGTCGGACCAAGCGTCAAGACTTTTGTAAGCCTTCAAGCTTTGCTTCGTGTATTTCCCCGGCGTAGAAATTAAGTACATATAAATATCAGGAAACTGGATTTGTGGCCAAATATTAATGTCCATGGACCACTGGTTCTTGGGGTAACTGTACCAAATATTAATGTCCATGGACCACTGGTTCTTGGTAACTGTACCAAATATTAATGTCCATGGACCACTGGTTCTTGGGGTAACTGTACCAAATATTAATGTCCTTGGACCACTGGTTCTTGGTAACTGTACCAAATATTAATGTCCACGGACCACTGGTTCTTGGTAACTGTACCAAATATTAATGTCCATGGACCACTGGTTCTTGGTAACTGTACCAAATATTAATGTCCATGGACCACTGGTTCTTGGTAACTGTACCAAATATTAATGTCCATGGACCACTGGTTCTTGGTAACTGTACCAAATATTAATGTCCTTGGACCACTGGTTCTTGGTAACTGTACCAAATATTAATGTCCATGGACCACTGGTTCTTGGTAACTGTACCAAATATTAATGTCCACGGACCACTGTTCTTGTGGTAACTGTACGGGTCACTGTCAAGTCCAACTGACGCTAATTTAAGCTGATAATCAGCTGTTATCCCTTCTTTTCCATTTTTGCTGATGTTTTGCCACTCAGTGCAGTAAGGGGTTGTGGTCAAGTGGGGAAGTGACGTCAATACATACACTCTATAGATAAATAAATAAATAAATAAATAAATAAATAAATAAATAAATAGACCTAGATGGAGGATGGGAAATGTCCTATTTTATTTCATTTAATAGCTGAGGGGACAAAACTGCATTTATCCCTTTTAGTTTTGCACAAATGCATTTTAAACTTACGTCCAGAAGGGAGATACTGGAATTGGCCGTATAGTTGAGCTTAGCTCAGCTAAAGCTGCTTCTCTAAGACCATTGCTGATGTTCTTCCCTCTTCACATTGTGTTTCCACTCACCTGAATGTGTCAGAGCAGCAAATATAGTGTTTTATCTTGTTTTTTACATGTCCTTTTGGTAAAAATCCAACAGCCTAAACCAGATCTAGGTTTTGGCCAGGCTCCCCCAGGGAGACCCGTTAGCGTTCACCCGCCTCAGGAATTGTAGTTTTAGGGGAAACATGAGTAATTTACTAATTGGATAGTGAAATTATTGGGAGTCTTCCATTATAAAATGTCACTGCACAAATGTAAAGGAGAGGATATCAAAGATTTATGGTTGAAAAGTGCTGCGTTACCAGAAAAAGATCCCGGTTGTAATTCGCACCTCCTCCCCGTCCGGTAATGATGGGAGGCCATAAATCTGGGCCGGCGGCGGGGGAAGCTGAGCGTCTCATCAGCATGCAGCCTCGTCTCCTCCTCGTCTCCTCCTCGTCTCCCAGAGCTTCCTCTCAGGCCCTCGGGACAGCGCCGGCACTTGTTTAAATCCAATCTCATTTCGCTGAGCTCTTCATCACGTTCCCCCGCTTTGCCCCTAATGTCGGCGCCGCCATATTGTCCATATTGTTGCCTTATGTGTAAATGGGGATGAGCTGAATTACTCTCCGCTTGACTGATGGCCGAGGACGGAGGTAAACCGACGGAGGAGGACGTGGTTCCCTGAAGGAGAAGTTCAGCTGGACTCCAGCCTCACATCTGCTCACATCTGGTCACATCTGGTCACATCTGTTCACATCTGTTCACATCTGTTCACATCTGTTCACATCAGCCTCACATCTGTTCACATCAGCCTCACATCTGTTCACATCTGTTCACATCAGCCTCACATCTGTTCACATCTGTTCACATCAGCCTCACATCTGTTCACACCTGTTCACATCTGTTCACATCAGCCTCACATCTGTTCACATCTGTTCACATCTGTTCACATCTGTTCACATCAGCCTCACATCTGTTCACACCTGTTCACATCTGTTCACATCAGCCTCACATCTGTTCACATCAGCCTCACATCTGTTCACATCTGTTCACATCAGCCTCACATCTGTTCACATCTGTTCACATCTGTTCACATCAGCCTCACATCTGTACACATCTGTTCACATCTGTTCACATCTGTTCACATCTGGTCACATCTGTTCACATCTGTTCACATCTGTTCACATCTGTTCACATCTGTTCACATCTGTTCACATCTGTTCACATCTGTTCACATCAGCCTCACATCTGTTCACATCTGTTCACATCTGTTCACATCTGTTCACATCTGTTCACATCAGCCTCACATCTGTTCACATCTGTTCACATCAGCCTCACATCTGTTCACATCTGTTCACATCAGCCTCACATCTGTTCACATCTGTTCACATCAGCCTCACATCTGTTCACATCTGTTCACATCAGCCTCACATCTGTTCACATCTGTTCACATCAGCCTCACATCTGTTCACATCTGTTCACATCAGCCTCACATCTGTTCACATCTGTTCACATCAGCCTCACATCTGTTCACATCTGTTCACATCTGTTCACATCTGTTCACATCTGTTCACATCAGCCTCACATCTGTTCACATCTGTTCACATCTGTTCACATCTGTTCACATCAGCCTCACATCTGTTCACATCTGTTCACATCAGCCTCACATCTGTACACATCTGTTCACATCTGTTCACATCTGTTCACATCTGTTCACATCTGTTCACATCAGCCTCACATCTGTCCACATCAGCCTCACATCTGTTCACATCTGTTCACATCAGCCTCACATCTGTTCACATCTGTTCACATCTGTTCACATCTGGTCACATCTGTTCACATCTGTTCACCTCTGCTCACATCTGTTCACATCAGCCTCACATCTGTTCACATCTGCTCACATCTGCTCACATCTGTTCACATCTGTTCACATCTGTCCACATCTGTTCACATCAGCCTCACATCTGTCCACATCTGTTCACATCAGCCTCACATCTGTTTACATCTGTTCACATCTGTTCACATGTGTTCACATCAGCCTCACATGTGTTCACATCTGTTCACATCTGTTCACATCAGCCTCACATCTGTTCACATCTGTTCACATCTGTTCACATCAGCCTCACATCTGTTCACATCTGTGGGATTAGACGAGCGTCAGGAAACGTCCTATACGGTGGATTTCAATCTCTGTTCCTTCAGTTTCACAAGGGATTGGGAGAGAAACTGTTAGCTTCTGGCTCAAGAACAAACCATTAATGTACTGTCCCTTCCTTCCTTCCTTCCTTCCTTCCTTCCTTCCTTCCTTCCTTCCTTCCTTCCTTCCTTCCTTCCTTCCTTCCTTCCTTCCTTCCTTCCTTCCTTCCTTCCTTCCTTCCTTCCTTCCTTCCTTCCCTCCCTCCTTCCTTCCTTCCTTCCTACCTTCCTTCCTTCCTTCTTTTCTCCCTTCTTTCCTTCCTTCCTTCCTTCCTTCCTTCCTTCTTTTCTCCCTTCTTTCCTTCCTTCTTTTCTCCCTTCTTTCCTTCCTTCCTTCCTTCCTTCCTTCCTTCCTTCCTTCCTTCCTTACTTCCTTCCTTCCTTCCTTCCTTCCTTCCTTCCTTCCTTCCTTCCTTCCTTCCTTCCCTCCCTCCTTCCTTCCTTCCTTCCTACCTTCCTTCCTTCCTTCTTTTCTCCCTTCTTTCCTTCCTTCCTTCCTTCCTTCCTTCTTTTCTCCCTTCTTTCCTTCCTTCTTTTCTCCCTTCTTTCCTTCCTTCCTTCCTTCCTTCCTTCCTTCCTTCCTTCCTTCCTTCCTTCCTTCCTTCCTTCCTTCCTTCCTTCCTTCCTTCCTTCCTTCCCTCCCTCCTTCCTTCCTTCCTTCCTACCTTCCTTCCTTCCTTCTTTTCTCCCTTCTTTCCTTCCTTCCTTCCTTCCTTCCTTCCTTCTTTTCTCCCTTCTTTCCTTCCTTCTTTTCTCCCTTCTTTCCTTCCTTCCTTCCTTCCTTCCTTCCTTCCTTCCTTCCTTCCTTCCTTCCTTCCTTCCTTCCTTCCTTCCTTCCTTCCTTCCTTCCTTCCTTCCTTCCTTCCTTCCTTCCCTCCCTCCTTCCTTCCTTCCTTCCTACCTTCCTTCCTTCCTTCTTTTCTCCCTTCTTTCCTTCCTTCCTTCCTTCCTTCCTTCTTTTCTCCCTTCTTTCCTTCCTTCTTTTCTCCCTTCTTTCCTTCCTTCCTTCCTTCCTTCCTTCCTTCCTTCCTTCCTTCCTTCCTTCCTTCCTTCCTTCCTTCCTTCCTTCCTTCCTTCCTTCCTTCCTTCCTTCCTTCTTTTCTCCCTTCTTTCCTTCCTTCCTTCCTTCCTTCCTTCCTTCCTTCCTTCTTTTCTCCCTTCTTTCCTTCCTTCCTTCCTTCCTTCCTTCCTTCCTTCCTTCCTTCCTTCCTTCCTTCCTTCCTTCCTTCCTTCCTTCCTTCTTTACTAATTTCCTTCCTTCTTTTCTCCCTTCTTTCCTTCCTTCTTTTCTCCTTTCCTTCCTTCCTTCCTCCCTTCCTTCCTTCCTTCTTTTCTCCCTTCCTTCTTTACTCATTTCCTTCTTTCTTTTCTCCCTTCCTTCCTTCCTTCCTTCCTTCCTTCCTTCCTTCCTTCCTTCCTTCCTTCCTTCCTTCCTTCCTTCTTTTCTCCCTTCTTTCCTTCCTTCCTTCCTTCCTTCCTTCCTTCCTTCCTTCCTTCCTTCCTTCCTTCCTTCCTTCTTTTCTCCCTTCTTTCCTTCCTTCCTTCCTTCCTTCTTTTCTCCCTTCTTTTCTCCCTTCTTTCCTTCCTTCCTTCCTTCCTTCTTTTCTCCCTTCTTTCCTTCCTTCCTTCCTTCCTTCCTTCCTTCCTTCCTTCCTTCCTTCCTTCCTTCCTTCCTTCCTTCCTTCCTTCCTTCCTTCCTTCTTTACTAATTTCCTTCCTTCTTTTCTCCCTTCTTTCCTTCCTTCTTTTCTCCTTTCCTTCCTTCCTTCCTCCCTTCCTTCCTTCCTTCTTTTCTCCCTTCCTTCTTTACTCATTTCCTTCTTTCTTTTCTCCCTTCCTTCCTTCCTTCCTTCCTTCCTTCCTTCCTTCCTTCCTTCCTTCCTTCCTTCCTTCCTTCCTTCCTTCCTTCCTTCCTTCCTTCCTTCTTTTCTCCCTTCTTTCCTTCCTTCCTTCCTTCCTTCCTTCCTTCCTTCCTTCCTTCCTTCCTTCTTTTCTCCCTTCTTTCCTTCCTTCCTTCCTTCCTTCTTTTCTCCCTTCTTTTCTCCCTTCTTTCCTTCCTTCCTTCCTTCCTTCTTTTCTCCCTTCTTTCCTTCCTTCCTTCCTTCCTTCCTTCCTTCCTTCCTTCCTTCCTTCTTTTCTCCCTTCTTTCCTTCCTTCCTTCCTTCCTTCCTTCCTTCCTTCCTTCCTTCCTTCCTTCCTTCCTTCCTTCCTTCCTTCCTTCCTTCCTTCCTTCTTTACTAATTTCCTTCCTTCTTTTCTCCCTTCTTTCCTTCCTTCTTTTCTCCTTTCCTTCCTTCCTTCCTCCCTTCCTTCCTTCCTTCTTTTCTCCCTTCCTTCTTTACTCATTTCCTTCTTTCTTTTCTCCCTTCCTTCCTTCCTTCCTTCCTTCCTTCCTTCCTTCCTTCCTTCCTTCCTTCCTTCCTTCCTTCCTTCCTTCCTTCCTTCCTTCTTTTCTCCCTTCTTTCCTTCCTTCCTTCCTTCCTTCCTTCCTTCCTTCCTTCCTTCCTTCCTTCTTTTCTCCCTTCTTTCCTTCCTTCCTTCCTTCCTTCTTTTCTCCCTTCTTTTCTCCCTTCTTTCCTTCCTTCCTTCCTTCCTTCTTTTCTCCCTTCTTTCCTTCCTTCCTTCCTTCCTTCCTTCCTTCCTTCCTTCCTTCCTTCCTTCCTTCCTTCCTTCCTTCCTTCCTTCCTTCCTTCCTTCCTTCCTTCCTTCCTTCCTTCCTTCTTTACTAATTTCCTTCCTTCTTTTCTCCCTTCTTTCCTTCCTTCTTTTCTCCTTTCCTTCCTTCCTTCCTCCCTTCCTTCCTTCCTTCTTTTCTCCCTTCCTTCTTTACTCATTTCCTTCTTTCTTTTCTCCCTTCCTTCCTTCCTTCCTTCCTTCCTTCCTTCCTTCCTTCCTTCCTTCCTTCCTTCCTTCCTTCCTTCTTTTCTCCCTTCTTTCCTTCCTTCCTTCCTTCCTTCCTTCCTTCCTTCCTTCCTTCCTTCCTTCCTTCCTTCCTTCTTTTCTCCCTTCTTTCCTTCCTTCCTTCCTTCCTTCCTTCCTTCCTTCCTTCCTTCCTTCCTTCCTTCCTTCCTTCCTTCCTTCCTTCCTTCCTTCCTTCCTTCCTTCCTTCCTTCCTTCCTTCTTTACTAATTTCCTTCCTTCTTTTCTCCCTTCTTTCCTTCCTTCCTTCCTTCCTTCCTTCCTTCCTTCCTTCCTTCCTTCCTTCCTTCCTTCCTTCCTTCCTTCCTTCTTTACTAATTTCCTTCCTTCTTTTCTCCCTTCTTTCCTTCCTTCTTTTCTCCTTTCTTTCCTTCCTTCCTTCCTTCCTTCCTTCCTTCCTTCCTTCCTTCCTTCCTTCCTTCCTTCCTTCCTTCCTTCCTTCCTTCCTTCCTTCTTTACTCATTTCCTTCTTTCTTTTCTCCCTTCCTTCCTTCCTTCCTTCCTTCCTTCCTCCCTTCCTTCCTTCCTTCCTTCCTTCCTTCCTTCCTTCCTTCCTTCCTTCCTTCCTTCCTTCCTTCCTTCCTTCCTTCCTTCCTTCCTTCCTTCCTTCCTTCCTTCCTTCCTTCCTTCCTTCCTTCCTCCTATGGGACCCTTTTCTGGAATATTCTTCTTGTTCTGACATTGAAAGATCCATTTCCAGGTTCTGAAATGTAACACGCTGTTACCCTGATATCATGATTGATTACCCCTTCTGCCTTGGTTATTACTTATTTATCGACTTATCTTATTAATATTTAGGGCCCGAGCACTTACAGTGCAAAGGCCCTAATGCATCTGTAGGAATTCTTTCTTTCTTTATTCTTTATTTTTCCGACGAAAGGAGGACCTTTTTTCCCCCTAAACGTGCCCCAAAAGTCACCAAATTTATCACCAAGCCAGGCCTGGTGATAAATGTGATATTTAATGGTTTGCATTAATGGGCGTGGCCTAACGGCTCAACAGCGCCCCCTAAAAAACTTTGTACCTCAAGCCCCACAATACGGTTTGACGTACATGCACGAAAATCAGTACACACCTGTATCATGTCGCAACTTAAAGAAAAGTCTCTTGGAGCCATGGCCCAAACCCAACAGGAAGTCGGGCATTTTTAATTAATCATGTAATTTTGGCGAAATGTATGCCATTCCTTCGGCAGTTAATTCGGCCCGAACCGTAACATACACCCAGGTGTGTTATACATCAAAATGTGCGTCTCCATCCTGCGACGACGCGCATTACTTTTCTCTTTCAAAAGCGTTACCGTAGCGACGATAGATGCAAAAAAGCGCACCCACCCTTCATCTGATTGGTCCATATTTTATAGTCCCTCTTCTCTGCCATAACTTTTGAATGGTTTGACATAAAGACTCGTGGGTGGTGTCATCGGACTCGGTTTTGAGTCCTTGAACATAATTGGTGCAAAGTAGCCCGGCCCCTTCTTGTGATTGGTCGATATTTGATAGTCCCTATTTTCTGCCATAACTTTTGAATGATTTGACATAAAGAGTCACGGTGGAGTCATCGGACTTAGTTTTGAGTCCTTGACTTATATTGGTGAAAATTGCACGCGCGAGGGCCCGTTCATTAATTATTAGAATTAGAATTGCTAATATATATATCCCTTTTTGTCTTTAAGCATTTTTAAATTTTTGATTTTATATTTTTTTTCTTATTCCCTTTCCCCCGCTCCTCCTTGATTAATTTTGTTTAATTTGCATCTTGGACCGCAACCATACCCAGAGGAGGCTGCTGGAAAGAAGCGATTTAACGTCGACCATTACCCACCTACCACTTGATTAGAGTATAATTTCACTGCCCAACACTAGAAATAGAATAAAAGATTGTTTTTAATTATTAGGGCCCGAGCACCTTCAGTGCGAAGGCCCTATTGTATTTGCAGGAATTTTTATTAGGGCCCGAGCACCTTCAGTGCGAAGGCCCTATTGTATCTGTAGGAATTCTTCGCGTTATTATTATTATTATTAGGGCCCGAGCACTTGCAGTGCGAAGGCCCTATTGTATTTGCAGGAATTTTTAGGGCCCGAGCACCTTCAGTGCGAAGGCCCTATTGTATCTGTAGGAATTCTTCGCGTTATTATTATTATTATTATTATTTTTCTGACGAAAGGAGGGCCTTTTTGCCCCCCTAAACGTGCCCAAAAAGTCACCAAATTTTGCATGCAAGCCAGGCCTGGCGAAAAATTTTATATTTAATGGTTTGCTTTAATGGGCGTGACAAAATGGCTCAACAGCGCCCCCTTGAAAACTTTGTGCCTCAAGCCCCACGATACGGTTTGACGTACATGCACGAAAATCGGTACACACCTGTATCATGGCCCAACTTAAAGAAAAGTCTCTGGGCGTCATGTCGAGAAACCGAACAGGAAGTCGGCCATTTTGAATTAATCGTGTCATTTTGGCGAAATGTATGCCTTCCTTCGGCAGTTAATACGGCCCGAACCGTAACGTGCACCCAGGTGTGTTATACATCAAAATGTGCGTCTCCATCCTCCGACACCACGCATTACTTTTCTCTTTCAAAAGCGCTACCGTGGCGACGCTAGACGCCAAAAAGCGCGCCCCCCCTTCATCTGATTGGTTCAGACAGAAAAAACGTTCTGCCTCAAGCCCCATAATACGGTTTGACGTACATGAACGAAAATTGGTACACACCTGTATCATATCGCAGCTAAAAGAAAAGTCTCTTGGCGCCATGGCCGAAACCGAACAGGAAGTCGGCCATTTTGAACATTCTGAATTAATCGCCTAATTTTGGAGCAATATATGCCATTCATTTGAGAATTAATACGGCCCGAACCGTATCGTGAACCCAGATGTGTTATACATCAAAATGTGCGTCTCCATCCTGCGACCACACGCATTACTTTTCTCTTTCAAAAGTGTTACCGTGGCGACGCTAGACGCCAACAAGTGCACCCCCCCTTCATCTGATTGGTCCATATTTGATAGTTCCCCAAAAGGCACCAAATTTGGCATGCAAGCCAGGCCTGGCGATAAATTTGAAATTTCACGGTTTGCATTAATGGGCGTGGCCTAACGGCTCAACAGCGCCCCCTAGAAAACTTTTCTCTGCCATAACTTTTGAATGGTTTGACATAGGAAGTCGTGGGTGGTGTCATGGGACTCTGTAATGAGTCCTTAAGCTTCGTTGGCCTGAATTAGCCCCGCCCCTTCTTCTGATTGGTTGTCCATATTTTCTGACTATAACTTTTGAATGGTTTGACATACAGAGTCGTGGGTGGTGGTAATAATATAAAATAGTAGTGTTTTACTAATATTTATACCTTACAAATATTTAAACAATTAGGAAAAAACAGTTCCAGACCCATGTACATTTCATCGCTATGTTGGCCTGTGATAACGGAGTAAGTCAAATGGAAAGAAACAGCTGAGTTATAGCTCACTCAGGGTATTGCGGACTTTAGTTCCAGAGATCATGAGTTCAAGCCCAGATGGAGCAGAAATTTTTGTCAGCAATTTTTGTGTTTTTTTACATCAAAATATGCATCTCGGTCCTGCGACGACGCACATTACTTTTCTCTTTCAAAAGTGTTACCGTGGCGACGCTAGACGCGAAAAAGCGCTCGTCCCCTTCATGTAATTGGTCCATATTTGATAGTTCTCCAAAAGTCACCAAAATTTGCATGCAAGCCAGGCCTGGTGAAAAATGTGATATTTAATGGTTTGCATTAATGGGCGTGGCCTAACGGCTCAACAGCGCCCCCTAGAATACTTTTCTCTGCCATAACTTTTGAATGGTTTGACATAAAGAGTCGTGGGTGGTGTCATGGGACTCGGTATTAAGTCCTTGACCTTCATTGGCCTGAATTAGCCCCGCCCCTTCTTCTGATTGGTTGTCCCTTTTTTCTGCTATAACTTTTGAATGGTTTGACATAGAGAGTCGTGGGTGGTGTCATTTCTGATATGCTTATGGGGGGCGGTGGACGTGAGTGCGAGGGCCCGTTCATCGCTGCTTGCAGCTTTAATTATTATTATTATTATTATTATTTTTTTTTTTCTTCTGACAAAGTGATGGCCTTTTTGCCCCCCTTAACATGCCCAAAAAGTCACCAAATTTTGCACCCAAGTCAGGCCTGGCGAAAAATTTGATATTTAATGGTTTGCATTAATGGGCGTGGTAAAATGGCTCAACAGCGCCCCCTTGAAATCTTTGTGCCTCAAGCCCCACGATACGGTTTGACGTACATGCACGAAAATCGGTACACACGTGTATCATGGGACAACTTAAAGAAAAGTCTCTTGGCGTCATGCCTGAAACCGAACAGGAAGTCGGCCATTTTCAATTAATCGTGTCACTTTGGCGCAATTTATGCCATTCCTTCGAGAGTTAATTCAGCCCGAACCGTATCGTGAACCCAGGTGTGTTATACATCAAAATGTGCGTCTCCATCCTGCGACTACACGCATTACTTTTCTCTTTCAAAAGTGTTACCGTGGCGACGCTAGACGCCAACAAGCGCACCCCCCCTTCATCTGATTGGTCCATATTTGATAGTTCCCCAAAAGGCACCAAATTTGGCATGCATGCCAGGCCTGGCGATAAATTTGATATTTCATGGTTTGCATTAATGGGCGTGGCAAAATGGCTCAACAGCGCCCCCCGGAAAACTTTGTGCCTCAAGCCCCACAATACGGTTTGACGTACATGCACGAAAATCGCTACACACCTGTATCATGGCACAACTTAAAGAAAAGTCTCTTGGAGCCATGGCCGAAACCGAACAGGATGTCGGCCATTTTGAATAAATTGTGTCATTTTGGCGAAATTTATGCCATTCCTTCGGCAGTTAATTCAGCCCGAACCGTAACGTGCACCCAGGTGTGTTATACATCAAAATGTGCGTCTACATCCTGCGACACCACGCATTACTTTTCTCTTTCAGAAGTGTTACCGTGGCGACGCTAGACGCCAAAAGGCGCGCCCGCCCTTCATGTGATTGGTCCATATTTGATAGTTCTCCAAAAGTCACCAAATTTTGCACGCAAGCCAGACTTGGCGATAAATTTGATATTTCATGGTTTGCATTAATGGGCGTGGCCTAACGGCTCAACAGCGCCCCCTAGAATACTTTTATCTGCCATAACTTTTGAATGGTTTGACATAGGAAGTTGTGGGTGGTGTCATGGGACTCTGTAATGAGTCCTTAAGCTTCGTTGGCCTTAATTAGCCCCGCCCCTTCTTCTGATTGGTTGTCCCGATTTTCTGCTATAACTTTGGAATGGTTTGACATAGGGAGTCGTGGTTGGGGTCATCAGATTCTTTATTGAGTCCTTGACCTTCATTGGCCTAAATTAGCCCCGCCCCTTCTTCTGATTGGTTGTCCCTTTTTTCTGCTATAACTTTTGAATGGTTTGACATAGGAAGTCGTGGGTGGTGTCTTTTCTGATATGCTTATGGGGGGCGGTGGCCGTGAGTGCGAGGGCCCGTTCATCGCTGCTTGCAGCTTTAATTATTATTATTATTATTTTTCTGACGAAAGGAGGGCCTTTTTGCCCCCCTAAACGTGCCCAAAAAGTCACCAAATTTTGCACGCAAACCAGGCCTGGCGAAAAATTTGATATTTTATGGTTTGCATTAATGTGCGGGGCAAAATGGCTCAACAGCGCCCCCCGGAAAACTTTGTGCCTCAAGCCCCACGATACGGTTTGACCTACATGCACGAAAATCAGTACACACCTGTATCATTGCACAACTTAAAGAAAAGTCTCTTGGAGTCATGCCCGAAACCGAACAGGAAGTCGGCCATTTTGAATTAATCGTGTCACTTTGGCGCAATTTATGCCATTCCTTCGAGAGTTAATTCAGCCCGAACCGTATCGTGAACCCAGGTGTGTTATACATCAAAATGTGCGTCTCCATCCTGCGACTACACGCATTACTTTTCTCTTTCAAAAGTGTTACCGTGGCGACGCTAGAAGCCAAAAAGCGCACCCCCCCTTCATCTGATTGGTCCATATTTGATAGTTCCCCAAAAGGCACCAAATTTGGCATGCAAGCCAGGCCTGGCGATAAATTTGATATTTCATGGTTTGCATTAATGGGCGTGGCAAAATGGCTCAACAGCGCCCCCCGGAAAACTTTGTGCCTCAAGCCCCACAATACGGTTTGACGTACATGCACGAAAATCGCTACACACCTGTATCATGGCACAACTTAAAGAAAAGTCTCTTGGAGCCATGGCCGAAACCGAACAGGATGTCGGCCATTTTGAATAAATTGTGTCATTTTGGCAAAATTTATGCCATTCCTTCGGCAGTTAATTCAGCCCGAACCGTAACGTGCACCCAGGTGTGTTATACATCAAAATGTGCGTCTACATCCTGCGACTACACGCATTACTTTTCTCTTTCAAAAGTGTTACCGTGGCGACGCTAGACGCCAAAAGGTGCGCCCCCCCCTTCATGTGATTGGTCCATATTTGATAGTTCTCCAAAAGTCACAAAATTTTGCATGCAAGCCAGACTTGGCGATAAATTTGATATTTCATGGTTTGCATTAATGGGCGTGGCCTAACGGCTCAACAGCGCCCCCTAGAATACTTTTATCTGCTATAACTTTTGAATGGTTTGACATAGGAAGTTGTGGGTGGTGTCATGGGACTCTGTAATGAGTCCTTAAGCTTCGTTGGCCTTAATTAGCCCCGCCCCTTCTTCTGATTGGTTGTCCCGATTTTCTGCTATAACATTGGAATGGTTTGACATAGAGAGTCCTGGGTGGTGTCATGGGACTCTGTAATGAGTCATTGACCTTCATTGGCCAGAATTAGCCCCGCCCCTTCTTCTGATTGGTTGTCCCGATTTTCTGCTATAACTTTGGAATGGTTTGACATAGGGAGTCGTGGGTGGGGTCATGGGAATTTGTAATGAGTTCTTAAGCTTTGTTGGCCTTAATTAGCCCCGCCCCTTCTTCTGATTGGTTGTTCCGATTTTCTGCTATAACTTTGGAATGGTTTGACATAGAGAGTCGTGGGTGGTGTCATCAGATTCTGTATGGAGTCCTTGACCTTCATTGGCCTGAATTAGCCCCGCCCCTTCTTCTAATTGGTTGTTCCTTTTTTCTGCTATAACTTTTGAATGGTTTGACATAGGAAGTCGTGGGTGGTATCGTTTCTCATATGCTTATGGGGGGTGGTGGCCGTGAGTGCGAGGGCCCGTTCATCGCTGCTTGCAGCTTTAATTAGGGCCCGAGCACTTGCAGTGCGAAGGCCCTATTGTATTTGCAGGAATTTTTATTATTATTATTTTCCTGACAAAAGGAAGGCCTTTTTGCCCCCCTAAACGTGCCCAAAAAGTCACCAAATTTTGCACCCAAGCCAGGCCTGGCGAAAAATTTGATATTTAATGGTTTGCATTAATGGGCGTGGCAAAATGGCTCAACAGCGCCCCCTTGAAAACTTTGTGCCTCAAGCCCCACGATACGGTTTGACGTACATGCACGAAAATCGGTACACACCTGTATCATGGGACAACTTAAAGAAAAGTCTCTTGCCGTCATGCCCGAAACCGAACAGGAAGTCGGCCATTTTGAATTAATCGTGTCACTTTGGCGCAATTTATGCCATTCCTTCGGCAGTTAATTCAGCCCGAACCGTAACGTGCACCCAGGTGTGTTATACATCAAAATGTGCGTCTCCATCCTGCGACCACACGCATTACTTTTTTCTTTCAAAAGCGTTACTGTGGCGACGCTAGACGCCAAAAAGCGCGCCCACCCTTCATCTGGTTGGTTCAGACAGAAAAAACTTTGCGCCTCAAGCCCCATAATACGGTTTGATGTACATGAACGAAAATCGGTACACACCTGTATCATGTTGCAACTAAAAGAAAAGTCTCTTGGCGCCATGGCCGAAACCAAACAGGAAGTCGGCCATTTTGAACATTCTGAATTAATTGCGTAATTTTGGAGCAATATATGCCATTCCTTCGAGAGTTAATTCAGCCCGAACCGTATTGTGAACCCAGATGTGTTATACATCAAAATGTGCGTCTCCATCCTGCGACTACACGCATTACTTTTCTCTTTCAAAAGTGTTACCGTGGCGACGCTAGAAGCCAACAAGCGCACCCCCCCTTCATCTGATTGGTCCATATTTGATAGTTCCCCAAAAGGCACCAAATTTGGCATGCAAGCCAGGCCTGGCGATAAATTTGATATTTCATGGTTTGCATTAATGTGGTGGCAAAATGGCTCAACAGCGCCCCCTTGAAAACTTTGTGCCTCAAGCCCCACAATACGGTTTGACGTACATGCACGAAAATCGCTACACACCTGTATCATGGCACAACTTAAAGAAAAGTCTCTTGGAGCCATGGCCGAAACCGAACAGGATTTCGGCCATTTTGAATAAATTGTGTCATTTTGGCGAAATTTATGCCATTCCTTCGGCAGTTAATTCAGCCCGAACCGTAATGTACACCCAGGTGTGTTATACATCAAAATGTGCGTCTCCATCCTGCGACAACACGCATTACTTTTCTCTTTCAAAAGTGTTACCGTGGCGACGCTAGACGCCAAAAAGCGCGCCCACCCTTCATCTGGTTGGTTCAGACAGAAAATACTTTGCACCTCAAGCCCCATAATACGGTTTGACGTACATGAACGAAAATCGGTACACACCTGTATCATGTCGCAACTAAAAGAAAAGTCTCTTGGCGCCATGGCCGAAACCGAACAGGAAGTCGGCCATTTTGAACATTCTGAATTAATCGCGTAATTTTCGAGCAATATATGCCATTCCTTCGAGAGTTAATTCAGCCCGAACCGTATCGTGAACCTAGATGTGTTATACATCAAAATGTGCGTCTCCATACTGCGACTACACGCATTACTTTTCTCATTCCAAAGTGACAGTGGCGACGCTAGACGCCAACAAGCGCATCCCCCCTTCATCTGATTGGTCCATATTTGATAGTTCCCCAAAAGGCACCAAATTTGGCATGCAAGCCAGGCCTGGCGATAAATTAGATATTTCATGGTTTGCATTAATGGGCGTGGCAAGATGGCTCAACAGCGCCCCCCGGAAAACTTTGTGCCTCAAGCCCCACAATACGGTTTGACGTACATGCACGAAAATCGCTACACACCTGTATCATGGCGCAACTTAAACAAAAGTCTCTTGGGGTCATGCCCGAAACCGAACAGGATGTCGGCCATTTTGAATTAATCGTGTCATTTTGGTGAAATTTATGCCATTCCTTCGGCAGTTAATTCAGCCCGAACCGTAACGTGTCCCCAAGTGTGTTATACATCAAACTGTGCGTCTCCATCCTGCGACTACGCGCATTACTTTTCTCTTTCAAAAGTGTTACCGTGGCGACGCTAGACGCCAAAAGGCGCGCCCCCTCTTCATGTGATTGGTCCATATTTGATAGTTCTCCAAAAGTCACCAAATTTTACATGCAAGCCAGGCCTGGTGATAAATTTGATATTTCATGGTTTGCATTAATGGGCGTGGCCTAACGGCTCAACAGCGCCCCCTAGAATACTTTTATCTGCCATAACTTTTGAATGGTTTGACATAGGAAGTTGTGGGTGGTGTCATGGGACTCTGTATGGAGTCCTTGACCTTCATTGGCCAGAATTAGCCCCGCCCCTTCTTCTGATTGGTTGTCCCTTTTTTCTGCTATAACTATTGAATGGTTTGACATAGAGAGTCGTGGGTGGTGTCTTTTCTGATATGCTTATGGGGGGCGGTGGCCGTGAGTGCGAGGGCCCGTTCATCGCTGCTTGCAGCTTTAATTATTATTATTATTTTTCTTCTGACAAAGTGATGGCCTTTTTGCCCCCCTTAACATGCCCAAAAAGTCACCAAATTTTGCACCCAAGTCAGGCCTGGCGAAAAATTTGATATTTAATGGTTTGCATTAATGGGCGTGGCAAAATGGCTCAACAGCGCCCCCTTGAAAACTTTGTGCCTCAAGCCCCACGATACGGTTTGACGTACATGCACGAAAATCGGTACACACCTGTATCATGGCGCAACTTAAAGAAAAGTCTCTGGGCGTCATGTCGAGAAACCGAACAGGAAGTCGGCCATTTTGAATTAATCGTGTCATATTGGCAAAATTTATGCCTTCCTTCGGCAGTTAATTCAGCCCGAACCGTAACGTTCCCCCAAGTGTGTTATACATCAAAATGTGCGTCTCCATCCTCCGACACCACGCATTACTTTTCTCTTTCAAAAGCGTTACCGTGGCGACGGTAGACGCCAAAAAGCGTGCCCACCCTTCATCTGATTGGTTCAGACAGAAAAAACTTTGCGCCTCAAGCCCCATAATACGGTTTGACGTACATGAACGAAAATTGGTACACACCTGTATCATGTCGCAACTTAAAGAAAAGTCTCTTGGCGGCATGGCCGAAACCGAACAGGAAGTCGGCCATTTTGAACATTCTGAATTAATCGCGTAATTTTGGAGCAATATATGCCATTCCTTTGAGAGTTAATTCAGCCCGAACCGTATCATGAACCCAGGTGTGTTATACATCAAAATGTGCGTCTCCATCCTGCGACTACACGCATTACTTTTCTCTTTCAAAAGTGTTACCGTGGCGACGCTAGACGCCAACAAGCGCACCCCTCCTTCATCTGATTGGTCCATATTTGATAGTTCCCCAAAAGGCACCAAATTTGGCATGCAAGCCAGGCCTGGCGATAAATTTGATATTTCATGGTTTGCATTAATGGGCGTGGCAAAATGGCTCAACAGCGCCCCCCGGAAAACTTTGTGCCTCAAGCCCCACAATACGGTTTGACGTACATGCACGAAAATCGCTACACACCTGTATCATGGCACAACTTAAAGAAAAGTCTCTTGGAGCCATGGCCCAAACCGAACAGGATGTCGGCCATTTTGAATAAATTGTGTCATTTTGGCGAAATTTATGCCATTCCTTCGGCAGTTAATTCAGCCCGAACCGTAACGTGCACCCATGTGTGTTATACATCAAAATGTGCGTCTACATCCTGCGACACCACGCATTACTTTTCTCTTTCAAAAGTGTTACCGTGGCGACGCTAGACGCCAAAAGGCGCGCCCCCCCTTCATGTGATTGGTCCATATTTGATAGTTCTCCAAAAGTCACCAAATTTTGCATGCAAGCCAGACTTGGCGATAAATTTGATATTTCATGGTTCGCATTAATGGGCGTGGCCTAACGGCTCAACAGCGCCCCCTAGAATACTTTTATCTGCCATAACTTTTGAATGGTTTGACATAGGAAGTTGTGGGTGGTGTCATGGGACTCTGTAATGAGTCCTTAAGCTTCGTTGGCCTTAATTAGCCCCGCCCCTTCTTCTGATTGGTTGTCCCGATTTTCTGCTATAACATTGGAATGGTTTGACATAGAGAGTCGTGGGTGGTGTCATGGGACCTTCTACTGAGTTCTTAAACTTCGTTGGCCTTAATTAGCCCCGCCCCTTCTTCTGATTGGTTGTCCTGATTTTCTGCTATAACTTTGGAATGGTTTGACATAGGGAGTCGTGGGTGGAGTCATCAAATTCTTTATGGAGTCCTTTACCTTCATTGGCCTGAATTAGCCCCGCCCCTTCTTCTGATTGGTTGTCCCTTTTTTATAATAAAATCGCCACGAGCCGCCAGTCGCTCTCGCGCTGACTCCCGCTTCCTGATTCAAACGTCTGCTGGCCCCGCCCCCTGACCAATCAGTGGCGAGTAGGGTGATGACGGCCCCGCCCCCCGACCAATCAGTGGCGAGTAGGGTGATGACGGCCCCGCCCCCTGACCAATCAGTGACGCGGAGGGTGGTGACGGCCCCGCCCCCCGACCAATCAGTGGCGAGTAGGGTGATGACGGCCCCGCCCCCCGACCAATCAGTGGCGCGGAGGGTGGTGACGGCCCCGCCCCCCGACCAATCAGTGGCGAGTAGGGTGATGACGGCCCCGCCCCCCGACCAATCAGTGGCGCGGAGGGTGGTGACGGCCCCGCCCCCCGACCAATCAGCTCCCTGTAATGTGGTGACGTCATAAATATTCCCGGCTCAGCCCGGTTACAACCTTGGCAGAATGGTTACAGAAAAAATAAATAATTAAAATAGTAGGGTTTTACTAATATTTATAACTTACAAATATTAAAAAAAATTAGAAAAAAACAGTTCGAGACTTACATCACTAAATATCGATATGTTGGTCTCTCCTAAGCCAGTAGGTCAAATAGAAATAACTAGCTGAGTCTTAGCTCAGCCAAAGCGTTCCCGTCTTTGGAGTTAGATATCCAGAGTTTGATCCAGCAGTATCCAGATATTTTTGTCAGCTATTTTTTTTTTTCTACATCAAAATGTGCGTTCCTGTCCTGCAACGACGCACATTACTTTTCTCTTTCAAAAGTGTTACCGTGGCAACGCTAGACACCAAAAAAGTGCGCCCACCCTTCATCTGATTGGTTCAGACGGAAAAAACTTTGTGCCTCAAGGCCCATAATACGTTTTGACGTACATGAACGGAAATCGGTGCACACCTGTATCATGTCGCAACTTAAAGAAAAGTCTCTTGGCGCCATGGCCGAAATTGAACAGGAAGTCGGCCATTTTGAATTGTGTAATTTTGGCGCAATTAATGCCATTCCTTCGGCAATTAATACGGCCCGAACCGTAATGTGCACCCAGGTGAGTTATACCTCAAAAGGTGCGTCTCCATCTTGCGACTACGCGCATTACTTTTCTCTTTCAAAAGTGTTACCGTGGCGATGCTAGACGCCAAAAACCGTGCCCCCTTCATCTGATTGGTCCATATTTGATAGTTCTCCAAAAGTCACCAAATTTTGCATGCAAGCCAGGCCTGGCGATAAATTTGATATTTCATGGTTTGCATTAATGGGCGTGGCAAAATGGCTCAACAGCGCCCCCCGGAAAACTTTTCTCTGCCATAACTTTTGAATGGTTTGACATAAAGAGTCGTGGGTGGTGTCATGGAACTCGGTATTGAGTCCTTGACCATAATTGGTGAAAATTAGCCCCGCCCCTTCTTTTGATTGGTTGTCCCTATTTCCTGCTATAACTTTTGAATGGTTTGACATGGAGAGTCGTGGGTGGTGTCATCAGACTCTGTATGGAGTCCTTGACCTTCATTGGCCTGAATTAGCCCCGCCCCTTCTTCTAATTGGTTGTCTCTTTTTTCTGCTATAACTTTTGAATGGTTTGACATAGGAAGTCGTTGGTGTTGTCATTTCTGATATGCTTATGGGGGGCGGTGGCCATGAGTGCGAGGGCCCGTTCATCGCTGCTTGCAGCTTTAATTACATTTATAATTGCTTCATTCATTTACCTCATTGTCTCTACAGTATAATCATTTTACTAACTTCAGAGGAAAATGTATTACTTATTTTTCACATTCCATTTTATTCATTTAGCGTCTATTATAACATAAGTTGTTTCCAGGAGGTTTCCAGAGACCAGGTGCCTCATTTAAAATGGACTGCGTAGAATTCATACTAAAAGTGCACGTACACCCAAAAGCCAAAAATGGCGGGCGCAAAAAAGAATCCGGATTTATAAAACCATGCAGGCAATGTTCGCTTTATAAATCACAGTCCAGCTGGAAGGCTGCGCAGGTGAATCCGTATATCCCGCCCTCTACACGCCCACTTTTTACCTTAAAAGCGTAATGGAAAGTAGTATTTGCATATGGATGAGCCTACTGAGCATGCGCAGCAGCTTCCTGCAGCCTGTTTGGCGTCAGAATGAATGAGACGCATGATGAGACGTGTCCAGCCACCGTGCCACTGAATTTCACTGAGATCTGAGATCGAAATGTTGTGGATGAGGTGGAGGACAGTAAAACGACATTATTTGGTGGTGAGTGCCACGGCGCAACAGGGGGGGCATGTCCCCCCGTCTTTTCAAACTAATGTTTTTGTCCCCCCCACTTTTTACAGTTAAAACTAACGGTAGGATCAGCCATTAATTGCAAATCATCAACATCTTTCACATTTAATAAAACCAATACATTTCCTCATTATTCTCTTACCAAGACTACTTCTTATTTAGTTGCAGTCTTGTTTTCATCATGAAAAAGGGTAATTAAAGTATATTCATCATCTTAGTTTTTCATTATAACACACATAACGCACAGGCAGCAGGGAATTAGTGCGTTAGGTAGCAGTGCTGCGTGTGAAAATGCGCTGATAGTGATCGGTGATCGATTTGCCTGGCATCGATTGATTTGGTTTCAGAACCGCGGTGGTGGACAGCTCCTCTAAAGAGCGATCTTAAGAGCGGTCCTAAGAGCGGTGTTAAGAACGGTGTTAAGAACGGTGGTAAGAAGTCATCTGGGAAACACCCGTATCTTAGGGAACCTTCTTAGTTGAAACCTTCTTTGGAGCCTTCTTAAATCCTTAAGAAGGGTCGGATCTGGGAAACCCGGCCAATATCACCATACACCATATCTACGATATTCAATATATTGTAAGAAATTTCATCAACGATATATCACGATATGTGACTGAAAAAGAAAAAAAATACCCATAAAAAGGAAAACATCTGTAGTTATGCATTTATTCAATGCCAAAACTTCATACAATGTACAAAGAAAGTGCATTTGTATCGAGCCTCACTGCTGCTAGGCTGTAAATGTAAACACATTAATAACATGTTTTATTTAAACCAGGACAGTCACTGCTTTGTTTTAATACTGAAAAGTCAGTAAGCAACTTAATTTTGCACAGTACCTCACTGTCTCCTAGTCTTGTAAATGTAAACTCTGAACAGCTGGACAAATTAAAGTGCATGAACAATAGTGCGGTGACAACCGCCTAAATCCATTATATGTTGTAATAAAATATCAATATTTGCAGTCAGTTTATTGATTATTTATTGCGACAGACAGCGCAACAATATATTGCAATATCGATTTTTTTCCCGACCACTACTCTGGACCCATGAGACCTGGAGATGTTTGAAACAGAACCATGTTTGGAGGAAACCAACACGGAGGTGGATGCATCAATAAAACCCGAATATTGGCAATAACCCGAATTTGCACGGCCATGTAAACACCAATAATCCCTTTGAATAACCAGAATTTGCTCATATTCTGTTTTTAAAACCTGAATATGAGCCCTGGGTTACTCCTTTTAAACCTGAATATTGGGTCATGTAAACAGCAAACAGAATATCCCCATCAAACGGAACATGAATTTGTTTTCTGCTCATGCTCTGTTCACAAGGAATCCTGGTCTTTTGAGTCCAGGAAGTTCTTATAAACACGGAGAAACCAAGACCAGGAGGAGACTAATCACTTCATAAATGGAATGAAGGATATGAACATTTCTGCATTTGTAGACGGTAGAAAGTACCGGGATAGAAGATTTACAAGAAAGTGAGAGAAAAGTTGCGCAAAGCAGCATTTGTTTTGAATTTGGATACAGGAAGAAGAAGCAGAAATGACGGGAATTGCATCATGACGTTCTCTGTCCGTCGCTGGTTTGATCCAGATATCCCAAATGATTAATTACCATGTAAACGGAATATTCTCAATGTTTCAGTAACCGGAATATTAGCAATAACCTGAATTTTGACTGAATGGAAACATAGTCATTGATGAAAATGAAATAATCAGGTTTTGGAAGGACCAGGTCCAAGTCCAGACCTGGACCTGGTTGAAGTGCCGGGGTGGGACCCTGAGAGAGCTGAGTGGTTGTTGTTGAGCTGAGAACAATAAAATAAAAGGATAAAGAGAGGGGTGTTAAGTTTTGAACATTTGCCGGAGCAGCTCTCCATGACGCTGGGGCTGACAGTCGTCCACGGAGAGATTAATGTCATCAGCGAAGTGATGGATGGGCCCACGTGCAGCAGTAATAACACCATAGATCATGACTAAATGATCATCCAGGGGCTGTCGTTTGCAGGTTAATTATAGACAAGAGAGGAAGAAAGAGAAGCATGGGCCGGGTTTGTAAAAAAGTACAGATTCAGAGCAAAACACAAAAGAGTGAAAGCAAACAAAGAGGCGCTAGCTGTCAGACCGACGTCTCAACTCTGTCAGACGGACGTCTCAACTCTGTGGGAGGTTTGTCTAGCGTCGCCACCCGGCCCGTAAAATACGGAATTGTCCTTTATTTGAGAGAAAAATGTTGCAACGCGTATTGAACTAATACGGGACGCGATTTGTCCCGTATTTTCATTAACGCCCCAAACACACGTCTGTCACACACACATCAACACTAAATTTATCAATAATGAACAAAATAAAACACAGCAAACATTAAAGTTATAGTATGCAATGTTTGAGAGCTAGCAAGATTCGAAAGTGGCACCTCCTCTAAGCCCCGCCCCCTCATCCCCCTCCCAGCTTTAATCCTGTAAAAACTCTAACCAATCCGTTTCATTCGGTCCGCATGAAACGGATTGGTCCAGGACCAGAGGCTTGGCAGGGGGGGAAAGAACCAATCAGATGCCTTCATGCCGCCCAGGTCAGGCTACGCCGTAGGGTACGCCGTAGCCTACTTATTCACGGTTTAAAAGCTGTGTTTTGTCATCCCGTCTGATTGCACGTGGCGTGGTGAGAGCGCCGCCATCTTTAAATACCACAGGGCGTCGCCATCTTTAAATACCACAGGGCGTCGCCATCTTTAAATACCACAGGGCGCTGCCATCTTTAAATACCACAGGGCGTTGCCATCTTTAAATACCACAGGGCGCCGCCATCTTTAAATACCACAGGGCGTCGCCATCTTTAAATACCACAGGGCGTCGCCATCTTTAAATACCACAGGGCGTCACCATCTTTAAATACCACAGGGCGTCGCCATCTTTAAATACCACAGGGCGTCACCATCTTTAAATACCACAGGGCGCCGCCATCTTTAAATACCACAGGGCGTCACCATCTTTAAATACCACAGGGCGTCGCCATCTTTAAATACCACAGGGCGTCACCATCTTTAAATACCACAGGGCGTCGCCATCTTTAAATACCACAGGGCGTCGCCATCTTTAAATACCACAGCCATCTTTAAATACCACAGGGCGTCACCATCTTTAAATACCACAGGGCGTCGCCATCTTTAAATACCACAGGGCGCCGCCATCTTTAAATACCACAGGGCGCCGCCATCTTTAAATACCACAGCCATCTTTAAATACCACAGGGCGCCGCCATCTTTAAATACCACAGGGCGTCACCATCTTTAAATACCACAGCCATCTTTAAATACCACAGGGCGCCGCCATCTTTAAATACCACAGGACGTCGCCATCTTTAAATACCACAGGGCGCCGCCATCTTTAAATACCACAGGGCGCTGCCATCTTTAAATACCACAGGGCGCTGCCATCTTTAAATACCACAGGGCGTCACCATCTTTAAATACCACAGCCATCTTTAAATACCACAGGGCGCCGCCATCTTTAAATACCACAGGACGTCGCCATCTTCAAATACCACAGGGCGTCGCCATCTTTAAATACCACAGGGCGTCGCCATCTTTAAATACCACAGGGCGCCGACATCTTTAAATACCACAGGGCGTCACCATCTTTAAATACCACAGGGCGTCGCCATCTTTAAATACCACAGGGCGTCACCATCTTTAAATACCACAGGGCGTCGCCATCTTTAAATACCACAGGGCGTCACCATCTTTAAATACCACAGGGCGTCGCCATCTTTAAATACCACAGGGCGTCACCATCTTTAAATACCACAGGGCGTCACCATCTTTAAATACCACAGGGCGCCGCCATCTTTAAATACCACAGGGCGTCACCATCTTTAAATACCACAGGGCGTCACCATCTTTAAATACCACAGCCATCTTTAAATACCACAGGGCGCCGCCATCTTTAAATACCACAGGGCGTCGCCATCTTTAAATACCACAGGGCGTCACCATCTTTAAATACCACAGGGCGTCGCCATCTTTAAATACCACAGGGCGTCACCATCTTTAAATACCACAGGGCGCCGCCATCTTTAAATACCACAGGGCGTCACCATCTTTAAATACCACAGGGCGCCGCCATCTTTAAGTAATTTTGAATAATTCAATTTGATAAGTAATCTTCTTTATTAATTATTAATTATTGTTAAAGGATATTTATTTGATAACTGAACAGCACTACTTGTTGCACAACAAATGTAACCTGGATTTGTTTTCTTGTTTTTTTTCTTGTTTTTTATACATATTCGAAACTGTATTAAAAGCCTCAAAACTTGGATGAAACTTAACTTTCTGAACTTTAATGCAAAGAAGAGGGAGGTCATCTGGTGTGGTGAATAAATGTGGTCTTTGCTTCGGTTCTTGGCCCTTTGGCCTCGTGCAGTCGCCTAGTGTTCACGGATGTGGGTGTAATCTCTGACGGCTCTCTTAAAAACAAAACTCTCTTGTTTCTACATCTTTTTCTACATTGTTGCTCTGAGAAGCCTCATTTTCTCTGCACAGGACGTAGAAAAAGTAATTCATGCTTTTGTTACATCACGTCCTGGTTAATGGTAAGAGAAAGATTACTTCATTCTTTGTTAATATTTGTAAGAAATGTATCCGTATCAGGAACCCCGCAAGTCCTGTTAAAATAAATGATGTTGAAAATCATCACCTGCAGCTCAAGACGTGCTCTCAGGGGGAACTTTCACTGCCAAGAATAAAAACAAACTCTGGTAAAAGAAGTTACGTCTGTAACTTATATATGTAATTTATATATATATATATATATATATATATATATATATATAACTTCCGATAGACGTGACTTCTGATAGACGTAACTTCTTATAGACGTAACTTCCGTTAGACGTAACTTCCGGTAGACGCAACTTTTGATAGACGTAACTTCCGGTAGACGTAACTTCCGGTAGTCGTAACTTACGGTAGACGCAACTTTTGATAGATGTAACTTCTGGTAGACGTAACTTCCGGTAGACGTAACTTCCGGTAGACGCAACTTTTGATAGACGTAACTTCCGGTAGTCGTAACTTCCGGTAGACATAACTTCTGGTAGACGTAACTTCCGGTAGACGTAACTTCCGATAGACGTAACTTCCGGTAGACGTAACTTCCGGTAGACGTAACTTCCGGTAGTCGTAATTTCCGGTAGACGTAACTTCCGGTAGTCGTAACTTCCGATAGACGTAACTTCCGGTAGTTGTAACTTCCGATAGACGTAACTTCCGGTAGACGTAACTTCTGGTAGACGTAACTTCTTATAGACGTAACTTCTGGTAGACATAACTTCCAGTAGACGTTACTTCCGGTAGTCGTAATTTCCGGTAGTCGTAACTTCCGGTAGACGTAACTTCCAGTAGACGTAACTTCCAGTAGACGTAACTTCCGGTAGTCGTAACTTCCGGTAGACGTAACTTTTGATAGACGTAACTTCGTAGATGTAACTTCCGGTAGACGTAACTTCGTAGACGTAACTTTTGATAGACGTAACTTCGTAGACGTAACTTCCGGTAGACGTAACTTCGTAGACGTAACTTCCGGTAGACGTAACTTCGTAGACGTAACTTTTGATAGACGTAACTTCGTAGACGTAACTTCCGGTAGTCGTAACTTCGTAGACGTAACTTCTGGTAGACGTAACTTCGTAGACGTAACTTCGTAGACGTAACTTCCGGTAGTCGTAACTTCGTAGACGTAACTTCTGGTAGACGTAACTTCGTAGACGTAACTTCGTAGACGTAACTTCGTAGACGTAACTTCCGGTAGTCGTAACTTCGTAGACGTAACTTCCGGTAGACGTAACTTCGTAGACGTAACTTCTGGTAGATGTAACTTCCAGTAGAAGTAACTTCCGGTATTAGTAACTTCCCAATTAAAAAACATCACGTAACCCGTGGCCAGTGGAGCAATCGATCAAAGAGAAGCTTGTCCACTGTAGATGACGAAGACGAGGGTTTATCCCGAGTCGTGGAGCGCGATTTAAAAATGGGTCAAACTGGAGCTCAAATTAAAATAAATCAAAGTTAACACGATGTTGGTGTTTACAGAACAAGCTCCGGGGCCATCTGGTCTTCCTATGGCTTTTATTTTGTAATATTAAAAGATTCACTCTGGGCCGAGCGCTCTGTTTCACAGGCAGCTGCAGCGACTGCCAGGATCTGTTTATGTGGTGATTACGCAGTGATTACAGAGAACTCCACGGCCGGCTCGGCCCCGGGGCCGTCCCTGGGGGCCCGGGGGGGCCGTCCCCGGGGGGGGTTGATATCTCATGATTAAAGATTGAAAGCAGGGCCGTCATGTTTCTGTGTACGTGAGGGGACGTGTGATGATGTAAACGTGGCCAAAGAACAGCTCATAGTAACAGTAGTACTAGTACTCTACTGCCCTTACTTTTTAACAACTTGTGCTTTTTATTATTTTACCTCTTTTCTTATCATTTTATTTCATTAGGGCCCGAGCAATTACAGTGTGAAGGCCCTAATGTATCTGTAGAAATTTTTCTCGTTTTTCTTCCGATGAAATTAGGCCCTTTTTTCCCCCTAAACGTGCCCCAAAAGTCACCAAATTTTGCACCAAGCCAGGCCTGGTGATAAATGTGATATTTAATGGTTTGCATTAATGGGCGTGGCCTAACGGCTCAACAGCGCCCCCTAGAAAACTTTGTTCCTCAAGCCCCACAATACGGTTTGACATACATGCACGAAAATCGGTACACACCTGTATCATGTCACAACTTAAAGAAAAGTCTCTTGGCGCCATGGCCGAAACCCAACAGGAAGTTGGCCATTTTGAACATTTTGAATTAATCTTGTAATTTTGGCACAATTTATGCCATTTCTTCAGCAGTTAATTCAGCCCGACCCGTAACGTGCACCCAGGTGTGTTATACATAGAAATGTGCGTCTCCATCCTGCCACAACGTGCATTACTTTTCTCAGTCAAAAGCGTTACCGTGGCGACGCTAGACGCCAAAAAGCGCGCCCACCCTTCATCTGATTGGTCCATATTTGATAGTTTCTATTTTCTGCCATAACTTTTGAATGGTGTGACATACAGACTCATGGGTGGTGTCATCGGATTTAGTTTTGAGTCCTTGACTTTTATTGGTGCTAAATCGCACGCGGGAGGGCCCGTTCCGTTGTTGATACACTGATAAACTCTGCATGTTGAGCCGCATTTTGTAATAAACTGCTGCAAACACACATACATGTGTGTTTGCGACACAGACATATACACACACATAGCCGCAAAGACATACACGCACGCACACACACGCACACACACGCACACACACATAGACATATACATCGGCCCGTCCACCTGCATGCTGCTCTGTAGTTTTTGGGGTTGGTTGGTTAGTAGCGGTAGCTTAGCTCAGATTTCGGGACCTGGGACGTTACTGCTCGTGTTTCTGTCTCTTTCGTGTCTGTTCTGTTTTTTCAGATTTCCAGTGCTCGACGTGCGCCTCCATTTGTTTTCTCGCGTCCTGGATTAGCACATATATATATGCCTTAGGTTCTTACCAGCATGGTATTAACCATTAATATGTGCAGACAAGGTAAAAAAAACTACCGGTAGAGATGGAGGCGGAGCTCAACTTCTAACCCTAACCCTAAAACAAACAAACAAACAAACAAACAAACAAACAAACAAACAAACAAACAAACAAACAAAGGTTCCGACCTTCTGGTCGTGGCTGTAGGCCAGAGCCCAGTCCTCCTCCGTCGGGTGGAACAGCAGACTCTGGACGTAGAAGGACAGACGGTATTTCTGGTAACTCGCTCCTTCGTCCGCGCTGATCAGGACGCTGCTCTCGAACTCCGGGTCCGTCAACACCATGATCTGAGAGGAGGGAGGTGAAGACCACAGGGGGGACAGGGAGGACAGGGACGAGGATGATTCGAAGGATGAGGAGATGAGGACAAGGACGAGGAGAAGGATGATGAGAGGGACAAGGAGATGAGGAAATGGCGACAGGGACGAGGAGACAAGGAGACAAGGAGATGAGGAGAAGGATGAGGACAGGGATGAGGAGATGAGGACAGGGATGAGGAGATGAGGAGATGAGGACAGGGACACGGAGATGAGGAGGGGGATGAGTTCAGGGATAAGTAGGAATGTAAACAGGGACGAGGAGAAAGAAGAGACGTGTTAATCACAGCAGCATCAGAGTAGACGTGTTGATCTGCCAGAGACGCTAAAGGTGAAGACGCTTCACTTTCATCGTCCACAACGCGACGCAGCTCAGAAACTCCTTAAATCACAGCAGTTCAGGTCGGGCTGCACAGACGACGTACACCAATCTGCATTTCTGTTATTGTCTCTATCAGCGTCGTTCCTCCGCCGTTTCCTCCTCCAACACAACTCCAATTCCAGATTTAAGAGCTGCACAGTGGACGCAGCCGTAATTTCACGCTTGGGCTGGTTCTGCCAGAGCTGTCACAGTTATTACAGGACTCCACGAGAGCAGCAATCCCGCCAAGCGTAGATCTCACGGCTAATGACATTTAGAGTCTTTGTGGGAGCACATAAAGGGCTCTCAGGAATTTCAATGTGAAGAAAGGAAATATGTTTAAAGTAGGTCTAATTTACTTTTAGGAGAAGGTACTCCGGAGACTTTTACTGTCTGTCGTAAATCCCCCGTCACACTGTTTCACAGGCTTTACAACGGATTATTATTAGGGCCCGAGCACCTTCAGTGCGAAGGCCCTATTGTATCTGTAGGAATTCTTCGCGTTATTATTATTAGGGCCCGAGCACTTGCAGTGCGAAGGCCCTATTGTATTTGCAGGAATTTTTATTATTAGGGCCCGAGCACTTGCAGTGCGAAGGCCCTATTGTAATTGCAGGAATTATTCTTCTTCTTCTTCTTATTGTTCTGACAAAAGGAAGGTCTTTTTGCCCCCCTAAAAGTGCCCAAAAAGTCACCAAATTTTGCATGCAAGCCAGGTCTGGCGAAAAATTTGATATTTAATGGTTTGCATTAATGGGTGTGGCAAAATGGCTCAACAGCGCCCCCTTGAAAACTTTGTGCCTCAAGCCCCACAATGCGGTTTGTCGTACATGCACGAAAATCGGTACACACCTGTATCATGGCACAACTTAAAGAAAAGTGTCTGGGCGTCATGTCGAGAAACCGAACAGGAAGTCGGCCATTTTGAATTAATCGCGTCATTTTGGCGAAATTGATGCCTTCCTTCGGCAGTTAATACGGCCCGAACCGTAACGTGCACCCAGGTGTGTTATACATCAAAATGTGCGTCTCCATCCTGCGACTACGCGCATTACTTTTCTCTTTCAAAAGCGTTACCGTAGCGACGCTAGACGCCAAAAAGTGCGCCCACCCTTCATCTGATCGGTTCAGACAGAAAAAACTTTGTGCCTCAAGCCCCACAATACGGTTTGACGTACATGAACGAAAATCGGTACACAACTGTATCATGTTGCAACTTAAAGAAAAGTCTCTTGGCACCATGGCCGAAACCGAACAGGAAGTCGGCCATTTTGAACATTCTGAATTAATCGCGTAATTTTGGAGCAATATATGCCATTCCTTCGAGAATTAATACGGCCCGAACCGTATCGTGAACCCAGATGTGTTATACATCAAAATGTGCGTCTCCATCCTGCGACTACGCGCATTACTTTTCTCTTTCAAAAGTGTTACCGTGGCAACGCTAGACGCCAAAAGGCGCGGCCCCCCTTCATCTGATTGGTCCATATTTGATAGTTCCCCAAAAGTCACCAAATTTTGCATGCAAGCCAGGCCTGGTGATAAATTTGATATTTCATGGTTTGTATTAATGGGCGTGGCAAAATGGCTCAACAGCGCCCCCCGTAAAACTTTGTGCCTCAAGCCCCACAATGCGGTTTGACGTACATGCACGAAAATCGGTACACACCTGTATCATGTCACAACTTAAAGAAAAGTCTCTTGGCGCCATGGCCGAAGCCGAACAGGAAGTCGGCCATTTTGAATTAATTGTGTAATTTTGGCGCAATTTATGCCATTCCTTCGGCAATTAATACGGCCGAACCGTAACGTGAACCCAGATGTGTTATACATCAAAATGTGCGTCTCCATCCTGCGACTATGCGCATTACTTTTCTCTTTCAAAAGTGTTACCGTGGCGACGCGAGACGCCAAAAGGCGCGCCCCCCTTCATCTGATTGGTCCATATTTGATAGTTCCCCAAAAGTCACCAAATTTTGCATGCAAGCCAGGCCTGGCGATAAATTTGATATTTCATGGTTTGCATTAATGGGCGTGGCCTAACGACTCAACAGCGCCCCCTAGAATACTTTTATCTGCCATAACTTTTGAAAGGTTTGACATAGAGAGTCGTGGGTGGCGTCATGGGACTCGGTATTGAGTCCTTGACCATAATTGGTGAAAATTAGCCCTGCCCCTTCTTCTGATTGGTTGTCCCTATTTCCTGCTATAACTTTTGAATGTTTTGACATAAAGAGTCGTGGGTGGTGTCATGGGACTCTGTAATGAGTCCTTAGGCTTCGTTGGCCTTAATTAGCCCCGCCCCTTCTTCTGATTGGTTGTCCCGATTTTCTGCTATAACTTTTGAATGGTTTGACATAGGAAGTCGTGGGTGGTGTCATTTCTGATATGCTTATGGGGGGCGGTGGCTGTGAGTGCGAGGGCCCGTTCATCGCTGCTTGCAGCTTTAATTATTATTATTATTATTATTATTTTTCTTCTGACAAAGTGATGGCCTTTTTGCCCCCCTTAACATGCCCCAAAAGTCACCAAATTTTGCACCTAAGTCAGGCCTGGCGAAAAATTTGATATTTAATGGTTTGCATTAATGGGCGTGGTAAAATGGCTCAACAGCGCCCCCTTGAAAACTTTGTGCCTCAAGCCCCACGATACGGTTTGACGTACATGCACGAAAATCGGTACACACCTGTATCATGGGGCAACTTAAAGAAAAGTCTCTTGGCGTCATGCCCGAAACCGAACAGGATGTCGGCCATTTTGAATTAGTCGTGTCATTTTGGCGAAATTTATGCCATTCCTTCGAAAGTTAATTCAGCCCGAACCGTAACGTGCCCCCAAGTGTGTTATACATCAAAATGTGCGTCTCCATCCTGCAACAACACGCATTACTTTTCTCTTTCAAAAGCGTTACCGTGGCGACACTAGACGCCAAAAAGCGAGAAAAGTCTCTTGGCGTCACCCTTCATCTGATTGGTTCGACAGAAAAAACTTTGTGCCTCAAGCCCCATAATACGGTTTGACGTACATGAACGAAAATCGGTACACACCTGTATCATGTCGCAACTAAAAGAAAAGTCTCTTGGCGCCATGGCCGAAACCGAACAGGAAGTCGGCCATTTTGAACATTCTGAATTAATTGCGTAATTTTGGAGCAATATATGCCATTCCTTCGAGAGTTAATTCAGCCCGAACCGTATCGTGAACCCAGATGTGTTATACATCAAAATGTGCGTCTCCATCCTGCGACTACACGCATTACTTTTCTCTTTCAAAAGTGTTACCGTGGCGACGCTAGACGCCAACAAGCGCACCCCCCCTTCATCTGATTGGTCCATATTTGATAGTTCCCCAAAAGGCACCAAATTTTGCACCTAAGACAGGCCTGGCGAAAAATTTTATATTTAATGGTTTGCATTAATGGGCGTGGCAAAATGGCTCAACAGCGCCCCCTTGAAAACTTTGTGCCTCAAGCCCGACAATACGGTTAGACGTACATGAACGAAAATCGTTACACACCTGTATCATGGCGCAACTTAAACAAAAGTCTCTTGGGGTCATGCCCGAAACCGAACATGATGTCGGCCATTTTGAATTAATCGTGTCATTTTGGCGAAATTTATGCCATTCCTTCGGCAGTTAATTCAGCCCGAACCGTAACGTGTCCCCAAGTGTGTTATACATCAAAATGTGCGTCTACATCCTGCGACTACACGCATTACTTTTCTCTTTCAAAAGTGTTACCGTGGCGACGCTAGACGCCAACAAGTGCACCCCCTCTTCATCTGATTGGTCCATATTTGATAGTTCTCCAAAAGTCACCAAATTTTGCATGCAAGCCAGACTTGGCGATAAATTTGATATTTCATGGTTTGCATTAATGGGCGTGGCCTAACGGCTCAACAGCGCCCCCTACAATAATTTTCTCTGCCATAACTTGTAAATGGTTTGACATTGGAAGTTGTTGGTGGTGTCATGGGACTCCGTAATGAGTCCTTAAGCTTCGTTGGCCTTAATTAGCCCCGCCCCTTTTTCTGATTGGTTGTCCCGATTTTCTGCTATAACTTTGGAATGGTTTGACATAGAGAGTCGTGGGTAGTGTCATCAGATTCTGTATGGAGTCCTTGACCTTCATTGGCCTGAATTAGCCCCGCCCCTTCTTCTGATTGGTTGTCCCTTTTTTCTGCTATAAAATTTTAATTGTTTGACATAGGAAGTCGTGGGTGGTGTCATGGGACTCTGTAATGAGTCCTTAAGCTTCGTTGGCCTTAATTAGCCCCGCGCCTTCTTCTGATTGGTTGTCCCGATTTTCTGCTGTAACTTTGGAATGGTTTGACATAGAGAGTAGTGGGTGGTGTCATCAGACTCGGTTTTGAGTCCTTGACCATAATTAGTGAAAATTAGCCCCGCCCCTTCTTCTGATTGGTTGTCCCTATTTTCTGCCATAACTTTTGAATGGTTTGACATAGGAAGTCGTGGGTGGTGTAATTTCTGATATGCTTATGGGGGACGGTGGCCGTGAGTGCGAGGGCCCGTTCATCGCTGCTTGCAGCTTTAATTATTATTATTATTATTTTTCTGACGAAAGGAGGGCCTTTTTGCCCCCCTAAACGTGCCCAAAAAGTCACCAAATTTTGCACGCAAACCAGGCCTGGCGAAAAATTTGATATTTTATGGTTTGCATTAATGGGCGTGGCAAAATGGCTCAACAGCGCCCCCCGGAAAACTTTGTGCCTCAAGCCCCACGATACGGTTTGACCTACATGCACGAAAATCAGTACACACCTGTATCATTGCACAACTTAAAGAAAAGTCTCTTGGAGTCATGCCCGAAACCGAACAGGATGTCGGCCATTTTGAATTAATCGTGTCATTTTGGCGAAATTTATGCCATTCCTTCGGCAGTTAATACGGCCCGAACCGTAACGAGCCCCCATGTGTGTTATACATCAAAATGTGCGTCTCCATCCTCCGACACCACGCATTACTTTTCTCTCTCAAAAGCGTTACCGTGGCGACGCTAGACGCCAAAAAGCGCGCCCACCCATCATCTGATTGGTTCAGACAGAAAAAACTTTGCGCCTCAAGCCCCAGAATACGGTTTGACGTACATGAACGAAAATCGGTACACATCTTTATCATGTCGTTACTTAAAGAAAAGTCTCTTGGCGCCATGGCCTAAACCGAACAGGAAGTCGGCCATTTTGAACATTCTTAATTAATCACGTAATTTTGGAGCAATATATGCCATTCCTTCGAGAATTAATACGGCCCGAACCGTATCGTGAACCCAGATGTGTTATACATCAAAATGTACGTCTCCATCCTGCGACTATGCGCATTACTTTTCTCTTTCAAAAGTGTTACCGTGGCGACGCTAGACGCCAAAAAGCGCGCCCCCCCTTCATCTGATTGGTCCATATTTGATAGTTTCCCAAAAGTCACCAAATTTTGCATGCAAGCCAGACTTGGCGATAAATTTGATATTTCATGGTTTGCATTAATGGGCGTGGCAAAATGGCTCAACAGCGCCCCCCGGAAAACTTTGTGCCTCAAGCCCCACAATATGGTTTGACGTACATGCACGAAAATCGCTACACACCTGTATCATGGCACAACTTAAAGAAAAGTATCTTGGAGCCATGGCCGAAACCGAACAGGATGTCGGCCATTTTGAATAAATTGTGTCATTTTGGCGAAATTTATGCCATTCCTTCGGCAGTTAATTCAGCCCGAACCGTAATGTGCACCCAGGTGTGTTATACATCAAAATGTGCGTCTCCGTCCTGTGACAACACGCATTACTTTTCTCTTTCAAATGTGTTACCGTGGCGAAGCTAGACGCCAAAAGGCGGGCCCCCCCTTCATCTGATTGGTCCATATTTGATAGTTCTCCAAAAGTCACCAAATTTTGCATGCAAGCCAGGCTTGGCGATAAATTTGATATTTCATGGTTTGCATTAATGGGCGTCAACAGCGCCCCCTAGAATACTTTTATCTGCCATAACTTTTGAATGGTTTGACATAGGAAGTTGTGGGTGGTGTCATGGGACTCTGTAATGAGTCCTTAAGCTTCGTTGGCCTTAATTAGCCCCGCCCCCTCTTCTGATTGGTTGTCCCGATTTTCTGCTATAACATTGGAATGGTTTGACATAGAGAGTCCTGGGTGGTGTCATCAGATTCTGTATGGAGTCCTTGACCTTCATTGGCCAGAATTAGCCCCGCCTCTTCTTCTGATTGGTTGTCCCTTTTTTCTGCTATGACTTTTTAATGGTTTGACATAGGAAGTCGTGGGTGGTGTCATGGGACTCTGTCATGAGTTCTTAAGCTTCGTTGGCCTTAATTAGCCCCGCCCCTTCTTCTGATTGGTTGTCCCGATTTTCTGCTATAACTTTGGAATGGTTTGACATAGAGAGTCGTGGGTGGTGTCATCAGATTCTGTATGGAGTCCTTGACCTTCATTGACCTGAATTAGCCCCGCCCCTTCTTCTGATTGGTTGTCCCTTTTTTCTGCTATAACTTTTGAATGTTTTGACATAGGAAGTCGTGGGTGGTGTCTTTTCTGATATGCTTATGGGGGGCGGTGGCCGTGAGTGCGAGGGCCCGTTCATCGCTGCTTGCAGCTTTAATTATCATTATTATTATTATTATTATTATTATTATTATTATTATTATTAGGGCCCGAGCACTTGCAGTGCGAAGGCCCTATTGTATTTGCAGGAATTTTTATTATTAGGGCCCGAGCACTTGCAGTGCGAAGGCCCTATTGTATTTGCAGGAATTTTTATTATTATTATTATTATTTTTTTTTTTCTTCTGACAAAGTGATGGCCTTTTTGCCCCCCTTAACATGCCCAAAAAGTCACCAAATTTTGCACCCAAGTCAGGCCTGGCGAAAAATTTGATATTTAATGGTTTGCATTAATGGGCGTGGTAAAATGGCTCAACAGCGCCCCCTTGAAAACTTTGTGCCTCAAGCCCCACGATACGGTTTGACGTACATGCACGAAAATCGGTACACACCTGTATCATGGGACAACTTAAAGAAAAGTCTCTTGGCGTCATGCCCGAAACCGAACAGGAAGTCGGCCATTTTGAATTAATCGTGTCACTTTGGCGCAATTTATGCCATTCCTTCGGCAGTTAATTCAGCCCGAACCGTATCGTGCACCCAGGTGTGTTATACATCAAAATGTGCGTCTCCATCCTGCGACTACACGCATTACTTTTCTCTTTCAAAAGTGTTACCGTGGCGACGCTAGACGCCAACAAGCGCACCCCCCCTTCATCTGATTGGTCCATATTTGATAGTTCCCCAAAAGGCACCAAATTTGGCATGCAAGCCAGGCCTGGCGATAAATTGGATATTTCATGGTTTGCATTAATGGGCGTGGCAAAATGGCTCAACAGCGCCCCCCAGAAAACTTTGTGCCTCAAGCCCCACAATACGGTTTGACGTACATGCACGAAAATCGCTACACACCTGTATCATGGCACAACTTAAAGAAAAGTCTCTTGGAGCCATGGCCGAAACCGAACAGGATGTCGGCCATTTTGAATAAATTGTGTCATTTTGGCGAAATTTATGCCATTCCTTCGGCAGTTAATTCAGCTCGAACCGTAATGTGCACCCAGGTGTGTTATACATCAAAATGTGCGTCTCCATCCTGCGACTACACGCATTACTTTTCTCTTTCAAAAGTGTTACTGTGGCGACGCTAGACGCCAACAAGCACACCCCCCTTCATCTGATTGGTCCATATTTGATAGTTCCCCAAAAGTCACCAAATTTTGCATGCAAGCCAGACTTGGCGATAAATTTTATATTTTATGGTTTGCATTAATGGGCGTGGCTTAACGGCTCAACAGCGCCCCCTAGAATACTTTTATCTGCCATAACCTTTGAATGGTTTGACATAGGAAGTTGTGGGTGGTGTCATGGGACTCTGTAATGAGTCCTTAAGCTTCGTTGGCCTTAATTAGCCCCGCCCCTTCTTCTGATTGGTTGTCCCTTTTTTCTGCTATAACTTTTTAATGGTTTGACTCCCGCTTCCTGATTCAAACTTCTGTGGCCCCGCCCCCGACCAATCAGTGGCGAGTAGGGTGATGACGGCCCCGCCCCCCGACCAATCAGTGGCGAGTAGGGTGATGACGGCCCCGCCCCCCGACCAATCAGCTCCCTGTAATGTGGTGACCTCAGAAATATTCCCGGCTCAGCCCGGTTACAACCTTGGCAGAATGGTTACAGAAAAAGTAATAATTAAAATAGTAGGGTTTTACTAATATTTATAACTTACAAATATTAAAAAAATTAGGAAAAAAAAGTTCCAGAATTTTATCGCTATGTTGGTCTGTCCTAACCCAGTAGGTCAAATGAAAGGAATAGCTGAGACTTAGCTCAGCCAGATTATTGCAGTCTTTGGTGCCAGAGGTCGCGAGTTCAAGCCTGCCTATATGCCGAACTTTTTGTCAACAATTTTTGTGTTTTTTTTACATCAAAATGTTCGTCTCTGTCCTGTGATGACGCACATTACTTTTCTCTTTCAAAAGTGTTACCGTGGCGACGCTAGACGCGAAAAAGCGCTCGTCCCCTTCATCTGGTCCATATTTGATAGTTCTCCAAAAGTCACCAAATTTTGCATGCAAGCCAGGCCTGGTGATAAATTTGATATTTCATGGTTTGCATTAATGGGCGTGGCCTAACGGCTCAACAGCGCCCCCTAGAATACTTTTCTCTGCCATAACTTTTGAATGGTTTGACATAAAGAGTCGTGGGTGGTGTCATGGGACTCGGTATTGAGTCTTTGACCTTCATTGGCCTGAATTAGCCCCGCCCCTTCTTCTGATTGGTTGTCCCGATTTTCTGCCATAACTTTTGAATGGTTTGACATAGAGAGTCGTGGGTGGTGTCATCAGACTCTGTATGGAGTCCTTGACCTTCATTGGCCTGAATTAGCCCCGCCCCTTCTTCTGATTGGTTGTTCCTTTTTTCTGCTATAACTTTTGAATGGTTTGACATAGGAAGTCGTGGGTGGTGTCATTTCTGATATGCTTATGGGGGGCGGTGGACGTGAGTGCGAGGGCCCGTTCATCGCTGCTTGCAGCTTTAATTATTAGGGCCCGAGCACCTTCAGTGCGAAGGCCCTATTGTATCTGTAGGAATTCTTCGCGTTATTATTAGGGCCCGAGCACCTTCAGTGCGAAGGCCCTATTGTATTTGCAGGAATTTTTATTATTAGGGCCCGAGCACCTTCAGTGCGAAGGCCCTATTGTATCTGTAGGAATTATTTGTATTTTTTTTATTATTATGGGCATGCCAAGTAATGGCATGACCATATTGCAATCGTCCAGAATGGCCCAAAGAGCAATGTTGCTAGCATTTTGCTAACAAGCTAAAGTCGCAAAAGTCCCACGTCACACCAGCGGGTGTACAGCATGACCCCGCTCTGATGTGGAAAAAAAAAATCTCCAAAAACTAAAACACGCCCGAAAAAATGAGGAAAAACATGAAAATGAAGGCGATATATTGGTATACAGAAAAGGTTTCCCTTTTCTTATTATTCTTATTCCGCACTTTTTTTCGTCCGTTAATACGGCCCGAACCGCAACGTGCACCCATGCATGGCATACATCGTTGGATGCGTCTCCATCGTGATTCGATGGGTATTACTTTTCTCAGTAATAGGGGTTACCGTGGCAACGCTAGATGCCAAAAAGCAAAAAAAAAGGCGAAAGTTCCCACGCTTATTGCTCGGCCGAACTTTATCGTAGAGACATCGTTCAAACTTTGAAACACTCGGCCCGATAGTCTTTAAAGGACCATACAACTTCATCATTCTAGTTATTACAGTTTTTGCGATATTTAACTTTCAATTTAAAAAAAAAATCACTTTTATTTTGGACGCTTGTTGCTAGGCAACGGTTTATCGTACAGACATCATTACAACATTGACCAACCCGGGACGCTTTGTACTGCAACATATTTTAGTCTCGTCATGCTTGCTATTACGGTTTTTGAGATATTCCACATTGTTCATTTTGATGCTAACGGAACTTCGGATGCTTGTTGCGCGGCAACGCGGTATCGCAGAGACTTGGTTCCAACGCTAAAAGACTCAGCTTCATGTGGACTACAACATACTGAGGTCTCATTACGCTGTCGTTTACAGCTTTTGAGATATTAAAGCCAAATTGTCCCATTCTATCCTATGGGGCTTGTTACCATGGCAACAAAAACCAATGCATTTGTATGGGGGACCATGTGAATAAACAATCTGTTAATGCTGCCCGAACCGGAATGTGCACCCATGCATGGCATATATTGTTGGATGCGTCTCCATCGTGCCTCGATGGGCATTACTTTTCTCAGTCAAAAGTGTTACCATGGCAACGCTAGATGCCAAAAGGCAAAAAAAAAGGCAAAAATTCTAACGTTTATTGCTCGGCCGGACTTTATCGTAGAGACATCGTTCAAACTTTCAAACACTCGGCCTGATTGGCACTAACAGACCCTAGAACCTCATTATGCCAATTTTTAAAGTTTTTCCGATATTGACCTTTCGAATTTTTTTTTATTTCCGTTTGACTTTGGACGCTTGTTGCTAGGCAACAGATTATCGTAGAGACATCATGCAAATGTTCCCCGACTCGGCACGCTGTGGACTTCAACATATTCAAATTTCATGAAGCTGTGATTTAATGAAATTTTATTTCAAAATCCATGCCAAATGGCCCCATTCATTCGGATGGGTTTTTTTACCAAGGTGAAAAAAAAACCTATCCATTAACGTAGCCTGAACCGCAACGTGCACCCATGCATGGCATACATTGTTGGATGCGTCTCACTCGTTCCTTGATGGGCATTACTTTTTTCACACAAAAGTGTTACCGTGGGGGGCGCTAGACGCCAAAAAGCGCACCCCATTATTAACTATTGGGAATACAGGAATGAATGCAATACAACCGTAAACACCTCAAACTAACATAGAACCACCCCGAACACAACCACTACAGCCCCAAACCAAAGTAGCGAGAGAGGTCGAATGGGCGGTAGGGCATGCCCATATCAAAATTTCCTGAAATTTTCTAGTTATTCTTATTATTTTTCTGACGAAAGGAGGGCCTTTTTGCCCCCCTAAACGTGCCCAAAAAGTCACCAAATTTTGCACCCAAGCCAGGCCTGGCGAAAAATTTGATATTTAATGGTTTGCATTAATGGGCGTGGCAAAATGGCTCAACAGCGCCCCCTTGAAAACTTTGTGCCTCAAGCCCCACGATACTGTTTGACGTACATGCACGAAAATCGGTACACGCCTGTATCATGACGTAACTTAAAGAAAAGTCTCTTGGCGTCATGCCCGAAACCGAACAGGATGTCGGCCATTTTGAATTAGTCGTGTCATTTTGGCGAAATGTATGCCATTCCTTCGGCAGTTAATACGGCCCGAACCGTAACAAGCACCCAGGTGTGTTATACATCAAAATGTGCGTCTACATCCTCCGACACCACGCATTACTTTTCTCTCTCAAAAGCGTTACCGTGGCGACGCTAGACGCCAAAAAGCGCGCCCACCCTTCATCTGATTGGTTCAGACAGAAAAAACTTTGCGCCTCAAGCCCCATAATACGGTTTGACGTACATGAACGAAAGTCGGTACACACCTGTATCATGTTGCAACTTACAGAAAAGTCTCTTGGCACCATGGTCGAAACCGAACAGGAAGTCGGCCATTTTGAACATTCTGAATGAATCACGTAATTTTGGAGCAATATATGCCATTCCTTCGAGAATTAATACGGCCCGAACCGTATCATGAACCCAGATGTGTTATACATCAAAATGTGCATCTCTATCCTGCGACTACGCGCATTACTTTTCTCTTTCAAAAGTGTTACCGTGGCGACGCTAGACGCCAACAAGCGTGCCCCCCCTTCATCTGATTGGTCCATATTTGATAGTTCCCCAAAAGGCACCAAATTTGGCATGCAAGCAGGGCCTGGCGATAAATTTGATATTTCATGGTTTGCATTAATGGGCGTGGCAAAATGGCTCAACAGCGCCCCCCGGAAAACTTTGTGCCTCAAGCCCCACGATACGGTTTGACGTACATGCACGAAAATCGCTACACACGTGTAGCATGGCACAACTTAAAGAAAAGTCTCTTGGAGCCATGGCCGAAACCGAACAGGAAGTCGGCCATTTTGAATTAATTGTGTAATTTTGGCTAAATTTATGCCATTCCTTCGGCAATTAATACGGCCCGAACCGTAACGTGCACCCAGGAGTGTTATACATCAAAATGTGCGTCTCCATGCTGCGACACCACACATTACTTTTCTCTTTCAAAAGTGTTACCATGGCGACGCTAGACGCCAAAAGGCGCGCCCCCCCCTTCATCTGATTGGTCCATATTTGATAGTCACCAAATTTTGCATGCAAGCCAGGCCTGGCGATACATTTGATATTTCATGGTTTGCATTAATGGGCGTGGCCTAACGGCTCAACAGCGCCCCCTAGAATACTTTTCTCTGCCATAACTTTTGAATGGTTTGACATAGGAAGTCGTGGGTGGTGTCGTTTCTGATATGCTTATGGGGGGCGGTGGCCGTGAGTGCGAGGGCCCGTTCATTGCTGCTTGCAGCTTTAATTATTAGGGCCCGAGCACCTTCAGTGCGAAGGCCCTATTGTATCTGTAGGAATTTTTCTTTCTTTTTTCTTTTTTCTTCTGACGAAAGGAGGGCCTTTTTGCCCCCCTAAACGTCCCCAAAAAGTCACCAAATTTTGCATGCAAGTCAGGCCTGGCGAAAAATTTGATGTTTAATGGTTTACATTAATGGGCGTGGCAAAATGGCTCAACAGCGCCCCCCGGAAAACTTTGTGCCTCAAGCCCCACGATACGGTTTGACGTACATGCACGAAAATCGCTACACACCTGTATCATGGCACAACTTAAAGAAAAGTCTCTTGGCGACATGGCCGAAACCCAACAGGAAGTCGGCCATTTTGAATTAATCGTGTCATTTTGGCGAAATTTATGCCATTCCTTCGGCAGTTAATACGGCCCGAACCGTAACGTGCCCCCAAGTGTGTTATACATCAAAATGTGCGTCTCCCTCCTGCGACTACACGCATTACTTTTCTCTTTCAAAAGCGTTACCGTGGCGACGCTAGACGCCAAAAAGCGCGCCCACCCTTCATCTGGTTGGTTCAGACAGAAAAAACTTTGCGCCTCAAGCCCCATAATACGGTTTGACGTACATGAACGAAAATCGGTACACACCTGTATTATGTCGCAACTTAAAGAAAAGTCTCTTGGCGCCGTGGCCGAAACCGAACAGGAAGTCGGCCATTTTGAACATTCTGAATTAATCGCGTAATTTTGGAGCAATATATGCCATTCCTTCGAGAATGAATACGGCCCGAACCGTAACGTGCACCCAGATGTGTTATACATCAAAATGTGCGTCTCCATCCTGGGACTACACGCATTACTTTTCTCTTTCAAAAGTGTTACCGTGGCGACGCTAGACGCCAACAAGCGCACCCCCCCTTCATCTGATTGGTCCATATTTGATAGTTCCCCAAAAGGCACCAAATTTGGCATGCAAGCCAGGCCTGGCGGTAAATTTAATATTTCATGGTTTGCATTAATGAGCGTGGCAAAATGGCTCAACAGCGCCCCCTTGAAAACTTTGTGCCTCAAGCCCCACGATACGGTTTGACGTACATGCACGAAAATCGCTACACACCTGTATCATGGCACAACTTAAAGAAAAGTCTCTTGGAGCCATGGCCGAAACCGAACAGGAAGTCGGCCATTTTGAAATCTGATTGGTCCATATTTGATAGTTCTCCAAAAGTCACCAAATTTTACATGCAAGACAGACTTGGCGATACATTTGATATTTCATGGTTTGCATTAATGGGCGTGGCCTAACGGCTCAACAGCGCCCCCTAGAATACTTTTCTCTGCCATAACTTTTGAATGGTTTGACATAGAGAGTTGTGGGTGGTGTCATGGGACTCTGTAATGAGTCCTTAAGCTTCGTTGGCCTTAATTAGCCCCGCCCCTTCTTCTGATTGGTTGTCCCGATTTTCTGCTATAACATTGGAATGGTTTGACATAGAGAGTCGTGGTTGGTGTCATCAGATTCTTTATGGAGTCCTTGACCTTCATTGGCCGGAATTAGCCCCGCCCCTTCTTCTGATTGGTTGTCCCTTTTTTCTGCTATAACTTTTGAATGGTTTGACATAGGAAGTCGTGGGTGGTGTCATTTCTGATATGCTTATGGGGGGCGGTGGCCGTGAGTGCGAGGGCCCGTTCATTGCTGCTTGCAGCTTTAATTATTATTATTATTATTATTATTATTTTCCTGACAAAGTGAAGGCCTTTTTGCCCCCCTTAACATGCCCAAAAAGTCACCAAATTTTGCACCCTAGTCAGGCCTGGCGAAAAATTTGATATTTAAAGGTTTGCATTAATGGGCGTGGCAAAATGGCTCAACAGCGCCCCCTTGAAAACTTTGTGCCTCAAGCCCCACGATACGGTTTGACGTACATGCACGAAAATCGGTACACACCTGTATCATGGGACAACTTAAAGAAAAGTCTCTTGGGGTCATGCCCGAAACCGAACAGGATGTCGGCCATTTTGAATTAGTCATGTCATTTTGGCGAAATTTATGCCATTCCTTCGAAAGTTAATTCAGCCCGAACCGTAACGTGCACCCAGGTGTGTTATACATAAAAATGTGCGTCTCCATCCTCCGACACCACGCATTACTTTTCTCTTTCAAAAGCGTTACCGTGGCGACGCTAGACGCCAAAAAGCGCGCCCACCCTTCATCTGATTCTTTCAGACAGAAAAAACTTTGCGCCTCAAGCCCCATAATACGGTTTGACGTACATGAACGAAAATCGGTACACACCTGTATCATGTCGCAACTTAAAGAAAAGTCTCTTGGCGCCATGGCCGAAACCGAACAGGAAGTCGGCCATTTTGAACATTCTGAATTAATTGCGTAATTTTGGAGCAATATATGCCATTCCTTCGAGAGTGAATTCAGCCCGAACCGTTTCGTAAACCCAGATGTGTTATACATCAAAATGTGCGTCTCCATCCTGCGACTACACGCATTACTTTTCTCTTTCAAAAGTGTTACCGTGGCGACGCTAGACGCCAACAAGCGCACCCCCCCTTCATCTGATTGGTCCATATTTGATAGTTCCCCAAAAGGCACCAAATTTGGCATGCAAGCCAGGCCTGGCGATAAATTTGATATTTCATGGTTTGCATTAATGGGCGTGGCAAAATGGCTCGACAGCGCCCCCCGGAAAACTTTGTGCCTCAAGCCCCACAATACGGTTTGACGTACATGCACGAAAATCGGTACACACCTGTATCATGGCAGAACTTAAAGAAAAGTCTCTTGGAGCCATGGCCGAAACCGAACAGGATGTCGGCCATTTTGAATAAATTGTGTCATTTTGGCGAAATTTATGCCATTCCTTCGGCAGTTAATTCAGCCCGAACCGTAATGTGCACCCAGGTGTGTTATACATCAAAATGTGCGTCTACATCCTGCGACACCACGCATTACTTTTCTCTTTCAAAAGTGTTACCGTGGCGACGCTAGACGCCAAAAGGCGCGCCCACCCTTCATGTGATTGGTCCATATTTGATAGTTCTCCAAAAGGCACCAAATTTTGCATGCAAGCCAGGCCTGGTGATAAATTTGATATTACATGGTTTGCATTAATGGGCGTGGCCTAATGGCTTAACAGCGCCCCCTAGAATACTTTTCTCTGCCATAACTTTTGAATGGTTTGACATAGGAAGTTGTGGGTGGTGTCATGGGACTCTGTAATGAGTCCTTAAGCTTCGTTGGCCTTAATTAGCCCCGCCCCTTCTTCTGATTGGTTGTCCCGATTTTGTGCTATAACTTTGGAATGGTTTGACATAGAGAGTCGTGGGTGGGGTCATCAGATTCTTTATGGAGTCCTTGACCTTCATTGGCCTGAAGTAGCCCCGCCCCTTCTTCTGATTGGTTGTCCCTTTTTTCTGCTATAACTTTTGAATGGTTTGACATAGAGACTCGTGGGTGGTGTCATTTCTGATATGCTTATGGGGGGCGGTGGCCGTGAGTGCGAGGGCCCGTTCATCGCTGCTTGCAGCTTTAATTATTATTATTATTTTTCTGACGAAAGGAAGGCCTTTTTGCCCCCCTAAACATGCCCAAAAAGTCACCAAATTTTGCACGCAAGTCAGGCCTGGCGAAAAATTTGATATTTTATGGTTCGCATTAATGGGCGTGGCAAAATGGCTCAACAGCGCCCCCTTGAAAACTTTGTGCCTCAAGCCCCACGATACGGTTTGACGTACATGCACAAAATTCGGTACACACCTGTATCATGGCGCAACTTAAAGAAAAGTCTCTTGGTGCCGTGGCCGAAACCGAACAGGAAGTCTGCCATTTTGAATTAATCGTGTCATTTTGGCGAAATTTATGCCATTCCTTCGGCAGTTAATACGGCCCGAACCGTAACGTGCACCCAGGTGTGTTATACATCAAAATGTGCGTCTCCATCCTCCGACAACACGCATTACTTTTCTCTTTCAAAAGCGTTACCGTGACGACGCTAGACACCAAAAAGCGCGCCCACCCTTCATCTGATTGGTTCTGACAGAAAAAACTTTGCGCCTCAAGCCCCATAATACGGTTTGACGTACATGAACGAAAATCGGTACACACCTGTATCATGTCGCAACTAAAAGAAAAGTCTCTTGGCGCCATGGCCGAAACCGAACAGGAAGTCGGCCATTTTGAACAATCTGAATTAATTGCGTAATTTTGGAGCAATATATGCCATTCCTTCGAGAATTAATACGGCCCGAACCGTAACGTGCACCCAGATGTTTTATACATCAAAATGTGTGTCTTCATCCTGCGACTACACGCATTACTTTTCTCTTTCAAAAGTGTTACCGTGGCGACGCTAGACGCCATAAGGCGCGCCCCCCTTCATCTGATTGGTCCATATTTGATAGTTCCCCAAAAGTCACCAAATTTGGCACGCAAGCCAGGCCTGGCGATAAATTTGATATTTCATGGTTTGCATTAATGGGCGTGGCAAAACGGCTCAACAGCGCCCCCCGGAAAACTTTGTGCCTCAAGCCCAACAATACAGTTCGACGTACATGCACGAAAATCGCTACACATCTGTATCATGTCACAACTTAAAGAAAAGTCTCTTGGAGCCATGGCCGAAACCGAACAGGAAGTCGGCCATTTTGAAATCTGATTGGTCCATATTTGATAGTTCTCCAAAAGTCACCAAATTTTGCATGCAAGACAGACTTGGCGATAAATTTGATATTTCATGGTTTGCATTAATGGGCGTTGCCTAACGGCTCAACAGCGCCCCCTAGAATACTTTTATCTGCCATAACATTTGAATGGTTTGACATAGGAAGTTGTGGGTGGTGTCATGGGACTCTGTAATGAGTCCTTAAGCTTCGTTGGCCTTAATTAGCCCCGCCCCTTCTTCTGATTGGTTGTCCCGATTTTCTGCTATAACTTTGGAATGGTTTGACATAGAGAGTCGTGGGTGGTGTCATCAGATTATTTATGGAGCCCTTGGCCTTCATTGGCCTGAATTAGCCCCGCCTCTTCTTCTGATTGGTTGTCCCTTTTTTCTGCTATAACTTTTGAATGGTTTGACATAGGAAGTCGTGGGTGGTGTCATTTCTGATATGCTTATGGGGGGCGGTGGCCGTGAGTGCGAGGGCCCGTTCATTGCTGCTTGCAGCTTTAATTAGGGCCCGAGCACCTTCAGTGCGAAGGCCCTATTGTATTTGCAGGAATTTTTATTATTATTATTATTTTCCTGACAAAGTAAAGGCCTTTTTGCCCCCCTTAACATTCCCAAAAAGTCACCAAATTTTGCACCCTAGTCAAGCCTGGCGAAAAATTTGATATTTAAAGGTTTGCATTAATGGGCGTGGCAAAATGGCTCAACAGCGCCCCCTTGAAAACTTTGTGCCTCAAGCCCCACGATACGGTTTGACGTACATGCACGAAAATCAGTACACACCTGTATCATGTGACAACTTAAACAAAAGTCTCTTGGGGTCATGCCCGAAACCGAACAGGATGTTGGCCATTTTGAATTAATCGTGTCATTTTAGCGAAATTTATGCCATTCCTTCGGCAGTTAATTCAGCCCAAACCGTAACGTGCACCCAGGTGTGTTATACATAAAAATGTGCGTCTCCATCCTGCGACACCACGCATTACTTTTCTCTTTCAAAAGCGTTACCGTGGCGACGCTAGACGCCAAAAAGCGCGCCCACCCTTCATCTGGTTGGTTAAGACAGAGAAAACTTTGCGCCTCAAGCCCCATAATACGGTTTGACGTACATGAACGTAAATTGGTACACTCCTGTATCATGTAGCACCTAAAAGAAAAGTCTCTTGGCGCCATGGCAGAAACCGAACAGGAAGTCGGCCATTTTGAACATTCTGAATTAATTGCGTAATTTTGGAGCAATATATGCCATTCCTTTGAGAGTTAATTCAGCCCGAACCGTATCGTGAACCCAGATGTGTTATACATCAAAATGTGCGTCTCCATCCTGCGACTACACGCATTACTTTTCTCTTTCAAAAGTGTTACCGTGGCGACGCTAGACGCCAACAAATGCACCCCCCCCTTCATCTGATTGGTCCATATTTGATAGTTCCCCAAAATGCACCAAATTTGGCATGCAAGCCAGGCCTGGCGATAAATTTGATATTTCATGGTTTGCATTAATGGGCGTGGCAAAATGGCTCAACAGCGCCCCCCGGAAAACTTTGGGCCTCAAGCCCCACAATACGGTTTGACGTACATGCACGAAAATCGCTACACACCTGTATCATGGCACAACTTAAAGAAAAGTCTCTTGGAGCCATGGCCGAAACCGAACAGGATGTCGGCCATTTTGAATAAATTGTGTCATTTTGGCGAAATGTATTCCATTCCTTCGGCAGTTAATTCAGCCCGAACCGTAACGTGCACCCAGGTGTGTTATACATCAAAATGTGCGTCTCCATCCTGCGACTACACGCATTACTTTTCTCTTTCAAAAGTGTTACCGTGGCGACGCTAGACACCAACAAGCGCACCCCCCCTTCATCTGATTGGTCCATATTTGATAGTTCTCCAAAAGGCACCAAATTTGGCATGCAAGCCAGGCCTGGCGATAAATTTAATATTTCATGGTTTGCATTAATGGGCGTGGCAAAATGGCTCAACAGCACCCCCCGGAAAACTTTGTGCCTCAAGCCCCACAATACGGTTTGACGTACATGCACGAAAATCGCTACACACCTGTATCATGGCACAACTTAAAGAAAAGTCTCTTGGAGCCATGGCCGAAACCGAACAGGATGTCGGCCATTTTGAATACATTGTGTCATTTTGGCGAAATTTATGCCATTCCTTCGGCAGTTAATTCAGCCCGAACCGTAACGTGCCCCCAGGTGTGTTATACATCAAAATGTGCGTCTACATCCTGCGACACCACGCATTACTTTTCTCTTTCAAAAGTGTTACCGTGGCGACCTTAGACGCCAAAAGGCGCCCCCCCCCCCTTCATGTGATTAGTCCATATTTGATAGTTCTCCAAAAGTCACCAAATTTTGCATGCAAGCCAGACTTGGCGATACATTTGATATTTCATGGTTTGCATTAATGGGCGTGGCCTAACGGCTCAACAGCGCCCCCTAGAATACTTTTCTCTGCCATAACTTTTGAATGGTTTGACATAGAGAGTTGTGGGTGGTGTCATGGGACTCTGTAATGAGTCCTTAAGCTTCGTTGGCCTTAATTAGCCCCGCCCCTTCTTCTGATTGGTTGTCCCTTTTTTCTGCTATAACTTTTGAATGGTTTGACATAGGAAGTCATGGGTGGTATCATGGGACTCTGTAATGAGTTCTTAAGCTTCGTTGGCCTTAATTAGCCCCGCCCCTTCTTCTGATTGGTTGTCCCGATTTTCTGCTATAACTTTGGAATGGTTTGACATAGAGAGTCCTGGGTGGTGTCATAAGATTCTGTATGGAGTCCTTGACCTTCATTGGCCTGAATTAGCCCCGCCCCTTCTTGTCATTGGTTGTCCCTTTTTTCTGCTATAACATTTTAATTGTTTGACATAGGAAGTGGTGGGTGGTGTCATGGGACTCTGTAATGAGTCCTTAACCTTCGTTAGTCTTAATTAGCCCCGCCCCTTCTTCTGATTGGTTGTCCCGATTTTCTGCTATAACTTTGGAATGGTTTGACATAGAGAGTCGTGGGTGGTCTCATCAGATTCTTTATGGAGCCCTTGACCTTCATTGGCTTAAATTAGCCCCGCCCCTTCTTCTGATTGGTTGTCCCTTTTTTCTGCTATAACTTTTGATTGGTTTGACATAGGAAGTCGTGGGTGGTGTCATGGGACTCTGTAATGAGTTCTTAAGCTTCGTTGGCCTTAATTAGCCCCGCCCCTTCTTCTGATTGGTTGTCCAGATTTTCTGCTATAACTTTGGAATGGTTTGACATAGAAAGTCGTGGGTGGTGTCATCTGATTCTGTATGGAGTCCTTGACCTTCCTTGGCCTGAATTAGCCCCTCCCCTTCTTCTGATTGGTTGTCCCTTTTTTCTGCTATAACTTTTGAATGGTTTGACATAGGAAGTCGTGGGTGGTGTCTTTTCTGATACTTATGGGGGGCGGTGGCCGTGAGTGCGAGGGCCCGTTCATTGCTGCTTGCAGCTTTAATTATTATTATTATTTTCCTGACAAAGTGAAGGCCTTTTTGCCCCCCTTAACATGCCCAAAAAGTCACCAAATTTTGCACCCAAGTCAGGCCTGGCGAAAAATTTGATATTTAATGGTTTGCATTAATGGGCGTGGCAAAATGGCTCAACAGCGCCCCCTTGAAAACTTTGTGCCTCAAGCCCCACGATACGGTTTGACGTACATGCACGAAAATCGGTACACACCTGTATCATGGGACAACTTAAAGAAAAGTCTCTTGCCGTCATGCCCGAAACCGAACAGGAAGTCGGCCATTTTGAATTAATCGTGTCACTTTGGCGCAATTTATGCCATTCCTTCGGCAGTTAATTCAGCCCGAACCGTAACGTGCACCCAGGTGTATTATACATCAAAATGTGCGTCTCCCTCCTGCGACCACACGCATTACTTTTCTCTTTCAAAAGCGTTACCGTGGCGACGCTAGACGCCAAAAAGCGCGCCCACCCTTCATCTGGTTGGTTCAGACAGAAAAAACTTTGCGCCTCAAGCCCCATAATACGGTTTGACGTACATGAACGAAAATTGGTACACTCCTGTATCATGTCGCAACTAAAAGAAAAGTCTCTTGGCGCCATGGCCGAAACCGAACAGGAAGTCGGCCATTTTGAACATTCTGAATTAATTGCGTAATTTTGGAGCAATATATGCCATTCTTCGAGAGTTAATTCAGCCCGAACCGTATCGTGAACCCAGATGTGTTATACATCAAAATGTGCGTCTCCATCCTGCGACTACACGCATTACTTTTCTCTTTCGAAAGTGTTACCGTGGCGACGCTAGACGCCAACAAGCGCACCCCCCCTTCATCTGATTGTTCCATATTTGATAGTTCCCCAAAAGGCACCGAATTTGGCATGCAAGCCAGGCCTGGTGATAAATTTGATATTTCATGGTTTGCATTAATGGGCGTGGCAAAATGGCTCAACAGCGCCCCCCGGAAAAGTTTGTGCCTCAAGCCCCACAATACGGTTTGACGTACATGCACGAAAATCGCTACACACCTGTATCATGGCACAACTTAAAGAAAAGTCTCTTGGAGCCATGGCCAAAACCGAACAGGATGTCGGCCATTTTGAATAAATTGTGTCATTTTGGCGAAATTTATGCCATTCCTTCGAGAGTTAATTCAGCCCGAACCGTATCGTGCACCCAGGTGTGTTATACATCAAAATGTGCGTCTACATCCTGCGACACCACGCATTACTTTTCTCTTTCAAAAGTGTTACCGTGGCGACGCTAGACGCCAAAAGGCGCGCCCCCCCTTCATGTGATTGGTCCATATTTGATAGTTCTCCAAAAGTCACCAAATTTTGCATGCAAGCCAGGCCTGGTGATAAATTTTATATTTCATGGTTTGCATTAATGGGCGTCGCCTAACGGCTCAACAGCGCCACCTTGAATACTTTTCTCTGCCATAACTTTTGAATGGTTTGACATAGAGAGTCGTGGGTGGTGTCATCAGATTCTGTATGGAGTCCTTGACCTTCATTGGCCTGAATTAGCCCCGCCCCTTCTTCTGATTGGTTGTCTCTTTTTTCTGCTATAAACTTTGAATGGTTTGACATAGGAAGTCGTAGGTGGTGTCAAGGGACTCTGCAATGAGTCCTTGAGCTTCTTTGGCCTGAATTAGCCCCGCCCCTTCTTCTGATTGGTTGTCCCTTTTTTATAATAAAATCGCCACGAGCCGCCAGTCGCTCTCGCGCTGACTCCCGCTTCCTGATTCAAACGTCTGCCGGCCCCGCCCCCCGACCAATCGGTGGCGAGTAGGGTGATGACGGCCCCGCCTCCCGACCAATCAGTGGCGCGGAGGGTGATGACGGCCCCGCCCCCCGACCAATCGGTGGCGAGTAGGGTGATGACGGCCCCGCCCCCCGACCAATCAGTGGCGAGTAGGGTGATGACGGCCCCGCCCCCCGACCAATCAGCTCCCTGTAATGTGGTGACGTCAGAAATATTCCCAGCTCAGCCCGGTTACAACCTTGGCAGAATGGTTACAGAAAAAGTAATAATTAAAATAGTAGAGTTTTACTAATATTTATAACTTACAAATATTTAAAAAAATTAGAAAAAACAGCTCCAGACTTACATTACTAAATATCGATATGTTGGTCTCTCCTAAGTCAGTAGGTCAAAAACAGATGAGAAGCTGAGTCTTAGCTCAGCCAGAGTGTTCCCGTCTTTGGAGTCAGAGATCAGAGTTCGATTCCCGCAGTATCCAGACTTTTTTGTCAGCAATTTTTTTTTTCTACATCAATATGCGTCCCTGTCCTGCAACGACGCACATTACTTTTCTCATTTAAAAGCGTTACCGCGGCAACGCTAGACACCAAAAAGTGCGCCCACCCTTCATCTGATTGGTTCAGAGGGAAAAAACTTTGAGCCTCAAGCCCCATAATACGGTTTGACGTACATGAACGAAAATCGGTACACACCTGTATCATGTCGCAACTTAAAGAAAAGTCTCTTGGCGCCATGGCCGAAATTGAACAGGAAGTCGGCCATTTTGAATTAATTGTGTAATTTTGGCGCAATTAATGCCATTCCTTCGGCAATTAATACGGCCTGAACCGTAACGTGCATCCAGGTGACTTATACCTCAAAATGTGCGTCTCCATCTTGCGACTACGCGCATTACTTTTCTCTTTCAAAAGTGTTACCGTGGCGATGCTAGACGCCAAAAAGCGTGCCCCCTTAATCTGATTGGTCCATATTTGATAGTTCTCCAAAAGTCACCAAATTTTGCATGCAAGCCAGGCCTGGTGATAAATTTGATATTTCATGGTTTGCATTAATGGGCGTGGCAAAATGGCTCAACAGCACCCCCCGGAAAACTTTTCTCTGCCATAACTTTTGAATGGTTTGACATAAAGAGTCATGGGTGGTGTCATGGGACTCGGTATTGAGTCCTTGACCATAATTGGTGAAAATTAGCCCCGCCCCTTCTTTTGATTGGTTGTCCCTATTTCCTGCTATAACTTTTGAATGGTTTGACATGGAGAGTCGTGGGTGGTGTCATATGACTCTGTATGGAGTCCTTGACCTTCATTGGCCTGAATTAGCCCCGCCCCTTCTTGTGATTGGTTGTCCCTTTTTTCTGCTATAACTTTTGAATGGTTTGACATAGGAAGTCGTGGGTGGTGTCATTTCTGATATGCTTATGGGGGGCGGAGGCCGTGAGTGCGAGGGCCCGTTCATCGCTGCTTGCAGCTTTAATTATTATTATTATTATTATTAGTACATGGAATATTATTATAATATGCATGACAAATCTCCATATGATTCATTTAATCGTAAATCTGTGACCAATCAAAACCGTGTTGGCGCACCAGGGAGGGTTAGGGATAAGGTTAGAGTAAAGGGTAGGGCTAAGGTCAGGGTTAGTTCACGGTTAGGGTTAGGGTTAGGGTTAGGGTTAGGGTTAGGATTAGGGCTAGGTGTAGGGTTAGACCTGTAACTCTCCCCCAGGGTTAGAGTCAGGGTTGAGGTTAGAGTTAGGCCTAAAACTCCTCCCCAGGAAGGGTTAGGGTTAGGATTAGCGTTAGGGTTAGAGGTTAGGGTCAGGGCTAGACCGGAAACTCCTCCCCGGTTAGGTTTAGGGTCAGGGTTGAAGTTACGGTTAGACCTGAAACACCCCCCCAGGGAGCGTTAAGATTAGGGTTAGGGTTAGGGTGAAGGTTAGTTTACGTTTAGGGATTAGGATTAGGGCTAGGTTAATCTTAAGTCTTAAGGCTGAGTTATGGTTCTGCGTCAAAACGACGCCGTGCCTACGCTGTAGGGTACGCGTCGACGCAGACCACACGCCATAGCCCACGCCATCACTGACGCGTACCTCCCGAAAATTGTAACTATGCGTCGAGGCGATCGAGATCGCGACCCCCTAGGTCATGGGGGGAACTGCACCGCAGAGAAATGGAGTGATGGAGAAGTCCGAAGGGTGCACGATGGCGTCACTGTGACAGCGTGTGCTCTGCGTTGGTTTAACGCAGAACCTTAATTCAGCCTTTAGGGTTAGACCTGTAACTCGCCCCCAGGGTTAGGGTCAGGTGTTAGGGTTGGGGTTAGTTTACGGTTAGGGTTAGGATTAGAGTTAAGCCTGAAACTCCTCCCCAGGAAGGGTAAGGGTTAGGATTAGCGTTAGGGTTAGGGTTAGGCCTGAAACTCCTCCCCAGGAAGGGTTAGCGTTAGGGGTTAGGGGTCACAGGTTAGGGTCAGGGTTAGACCGGAAACTCCTCCCCGGTTAGGTTTAGGGTCAGGGTTGAGATTAGGGTTAGACCTGAAACACCCCCAGGAAGGGTTAGGGTTAAGGTTAAAGGTGACCTATTATGAAAGACACGTTTTATCTTGCTTTAGCATATATAAAGTTAAAGTTATATATAAGGTTAGGGTTAGGGTTAGGGTTAAGGTTAGTTTACGTTTAGGGATTAGGATTAGGGCTAGGTTTAGGGTTAAGGCTGAGTTATGGTTCTGCGTCAAAACAACGCCGTGCCTACGCTGTAGGGTACGCGTCGACGCGTACCACACGCCATAGCCCACGCCATCACTGACACGTACCTGCCAAAAATTGTAACTACGTGTCGAGGCGACGCAGACCAAACGCAGACCGAGAGGCTGTGATTGGTTTGCTTGGTAGCAACGCATTTCCAGTTTCCGGTTTGAAGCAGTCGTGAACTTTCAGCGCTCTTTTCTTCGTGAATGTGTGATTTTTTTTTTTGGTTTGGTTTTTTGCACAATAGTTGTCCTTATCTCTTTGATTCACTGTGACCGGAAAAAGTCGGATAAACCATTCAGGAAAAGATCACGAATTAGCGGTCACGGGGGGGACTGCACGGCGGAGAAATGGAGTGATGGAGAAGTCCGAAGGTTCACAACGGCGTCACGGTGACGGCGTGTGCTCTGCGTTGGTTTAACGCAGAACCATAATCCAGGCTTTAGGGTTAGACCTGAAACACCTCCCCAGGGTAGGTTAGGGTTAGGGTTAAGGTGTTAGGGTTGGGGTTAGTTTACGGTTAGGGTTAGGATTAGAGTTAAGCCTGAAACTCCTCCCCAGGAAGGGTTAGCGTTAGGGTTAGGTTTAGGGTTAGGGTCAGAGGTTAGGGTTAGGGTCAGGGGTCAGAGGTTAGGGTTAGACCTGAAACTCCTCCCCAGGAAGGGTTAGGGTTAAGGTTAAAGGTGACCTATTATGAAAACCAAGTTTTCTCTTGCTTTGACATATATAAAGTGTTTTTTTCTTGCTTTAACATATATAAAGTGGTCTCCCCTCAGCCTGCCAACTCAGAGAAGGAGGAAACAACCAGATTCTGCAGTGTCTGTACAGCCGCCTGGATGATCGTCCAGTGTGATGTGGATCTACGAGCCAATAAGATTCTGATCCCGTCGTTACGTAATGAAAATGTGATTTACATAGTTTGGCCTCCGATGTGTGAAACCACCACAACTAACTCTGCAGGCCTGCTGGACCAGGGTCTGCTGGACCAGGGTCTGCTGGACCAGGGTCTGCTGGACCAGGGTCTGCTGGACCAGGGTCTGCTGGACCAGGGTCTGCTGGACCAGGTTCTGCTGGACCAGGGTCTGGATCAGGGTCTCCTGGACCAGGGTCTGCTGGACCAGGGTCTGGACCAGGGTCTGGATCAGGGTCTCCTGGACCAGGGTCTGCTGGACCAGGGTCTGCTGGACCAGGGTCTGCTGGACCAGGGTCTGGACCAGGGTCTGGATCAGGGTCTCCTGGACCAGGGTCTGCTGGACCAGGGTCTGCTGGACCAGGGTCTGCTGGACCAGGTTCTGCTGGACCAGGGTCTGGATCAGGGTCTGCTGGATCAGGGTCTGCTGGACCAGGGTCTGCTGGACCAGGGTCTGGACCAGGGTCTCCTGGACCAGGTTCTGCTGGACCAGGGTCTGCTGGACCAGGGTCTGGACCAGGGTCTGCTGGACCAGGTTCTGCTGGACCAGGGTCTGCTGGACCAGGTTCTGCTGGACCAGGGTCTGCTGGACCAGGGTCTGCTGGACCAGGGTCTGCTGGATCAGGTTCTGCTGGACCAGGGTCTGCTGGACCAGGGTCTGCTGGACCAGGTTCTGCTGGATCAGGGTCTCCTGGACCAGGGTCTGCTGGAACAGGGTCTGCTGGATCAGGGTCTGCTGGATCAGGGTCTCCTGGACCAGGGTCTGGACCAGGGTCTGCTGGATCAGGGTCTGCTGGACCAGGGTCTGCTGGACCAGGGTCTGCTGGACTAGGGTCTGCTGGACCAGGATCTGCTGGACCAGGGTCTGCTGGACCAGGGTCTCCTGGACTAGGGTCTGGACCAGGGTCTGCTGGACC